>NC_042957.1:80178632-80295133 GCF_901001165.1 Salmo trutta | reverse complement strand
ACACACACACAGAGCACGTACATCCCCTTAAGATCTGAGACCACTTGTGAGTGCACACACCTTTAATAATATGCATTTGATCCTCGCGGGAACTGAACCCGCGACCTTGCCGTTGCTAGCGCCCTGCTCTTACCAACATGTATTAATCATGCCCAGGTGTTAATAACACTATAAAAACCACTCCTCCTACTGACTACATTCACACAGTATTATATTGAATCACTACATACTGGGTACTGGTAGACAGTATTATATTGAATCACTACATACTGGGTACTGGTAGACAGTATTATATTGAATCACTACATACTGGGTACTGGTAGACAGTATTATATTGAATCACTACATACTGGGTACTGGTAGATACAGTATTATATTGAATCACTACATACTGGGTACTGGTAGACACAGTATTATATTGAATCACTACATACTGGGTACTGGTAGATACAGTATTATATTGAATCACTACATACTGGGTACTGGTAGATACAGTATTATATTGAATCACTACATACTGGGTACTGGTAGATACAGTATTATACTGAATCACTACATACTGGGTACTGGTAGATACAGTATTATATTGAATCACTACATACTGGGTACTGGTAGACAGTATTATATTGAATCACTACATACTGGGTACTGGTAAACAGTATTATATTGAATCACTACATACTGGGTACTGGTAAACACAGTATTATATTGAATCACTACATACTGGGTACTGGTAGACAGTATTATATTGAATCACTACATACTGGGTACTGGTAGACAGTATTATATTGAATCACTACATACTGGGTACTGGTAGATACAGTATTATATTGATCACTACATACTGGGTACTGGTAGACACAGTATTATATTGAATCACTACATACTGGGTACTGGTAGACAGTATTATATTGAATCACTACATACTGGGTACTGGTAGACACAGTATTATATTGAATCACTACATATTGGGTACTGGTAGATACAGTATTATATTGAATCACTACATACTGGGTACTGGTAGACAGTATTATATTGAATCACTACATACTGGGTACTGGTAGATACAGTATTATATTGAATCACTAGATACTGGGTACTGGTAGACACAGTATTATATTGAATCACTACATACTGGGTACTGGTAAACACAGTATTATATTGAATCACTACATACTGGGTACTGGTAGACAGTATTATATTGAATCACTACATACTGGGTACTGGTAGACACAGTATTATATTGAATCACTACATACTGGGTACTGGTAGATACAGTATTATATTGAATCACTACATACTGGGTACTGGTAGACAGTATTATATTGAATCACTACATACTGGGTACTGGTAGACACAGTATTATATTGAATCACTACATACTGGGTACTGGTAGACAGTATTATATTGAATCACTACATACTGGGTACTGGTAGACACAGTATTATATTGAATCACTACATACTGGGTACTGGTAGACAGTATTATATTGAATCACTACATACTGGGTACTGGTAGACACAGTATTATATTGAATCACTACATACTGGGTACTGGTAGACAGTATTATATTGAATCACTACATACTGGGTACTGGTAGATACAGTATTATACTGAATCACTACATACTGGGTACTGGTAGACAGTATTATATTGAATCACTACATACTGGGTACTGGTAGACAGTATTATATTGAATCACTACATACTGGGTACTGGTAGACACAGTATTATATTGAATCACTACATACTGGGTACTGGTAGACACAGTATTATATTGAATCACTACATACTGGGTACTGGTAGACAGTATTATATGAATCACTACATACTGGGTACTGGTAGACACAGTATTATATTGAATCACTACATACTGGGTACTGGTAGATACAGTATTATATTGAATCACTACATACTGGGTACTGGTAGACAGTATTATATGAATCACTACATACTGGGTACTGGTAGACACAGTATTATATTGAATCACTACATACTGGGTACTGGTAGACAGTATTATATTGAATCACTACATACTGGGTACTGGTAGATACAGTATTATACTGAATCACTACATACTGGGTACTGGTAGACAGTATTATATTGAATCACTACATACTGGGTACTGGTAGACACAGTATTATATTGAATCACTACATACTGGGTACTGGTAGACACAGTATTATATTGAATCACTACATACTGGGTACTGGTAGACAGTATTATATTGAATCACTACATACTGGGTACTGGTAGACAGTATATATTGAATCACTACATACTGGGTATGGTAGACAGTATTATATTGAATCACTACATACTGGGTACTGGTAGACAGTATTATACTGAATCACTACATACTGGGTACTGGTAAACACAGTATTATATTGAATCACTACATACTGGGTACTGGTAGACAGTATTATATTGAATCACTACATACTGGTAGATACAGTATTATATTGAATCACTACATACTGGGTACTGGTAAACACAGTATTATATTGAATCACTACATACTGGGTACTGGTAGATACAGTATTATATTGAATCACTACATACTGGGTACTGGTAGACACAGTATTATACTGAATCACTACATACTGGGTACTGGTAGATACAGTATTATATTGAATCACTACATACTGGGTACTGGTAGACAGTATTATACTGAATCACTACATACTGGGTACTGGTAGATACAGTATTATATTGAATCACTACATACTGGGTACTGGTAGACACAGTATTATATTGAATCACTACATACTGGGTACTGGTAGACAGTATTATATTGAATCACTACATACTGTGTACTGGTAGACAGTATTATATTGAATCACTACATACTGGGTACTGGTAGACACAGTATTATATTGAATCACTACATACTGGGTACTGGTAGACAGTATTATATTGAATCACTACATACTGGGTACTGGTAGATACAGTATTATATTGAACCACTACATACTGGGTACTGGTAGACACAGTATTATATTGAATCACTACATACTGGGTACTGGTAGACAGTATTATATTGAATCACTACATACTGGGTACTGGTAGACACAGTATTATATTGAATCACTACATACTGGGTACTGGTAGACAGTATTATATTGAATCACTACATACTGGGTACTGGTAGACAGTATTATATTGAATCACTACATACTGGGTACTGGTAGACAGTATTATATTGAATCACTACATACTGGGTACTGGTAGACACAGTATTATATTGAATCACTACATACTGGGTACTGGTAGATACAGTATTATATTGAATCACTACATACTGGGTACTGGTAGACACAGTATTATATTGAATCACTACATACTGGGTACTGGTAGATACAGTATTATATTGAATCACTACATACTGGGTACTGGTAAACAGTATTATATTGAATCACTACATACTGGGTACTGGTAGACAGTATTATTATGTTGAATCACTACATACTGGGTACTGGTAGATACAGTATTATATTGAATCACTAGATACTGGGTACTGGTAGACACAGTATTATATTGAATCACTACATACTGGGTACTGGTAGACACAGTATTATATTGAATCACTACATACTGGGTACTGGTAGACACAGTATTATATTGAATCACTACATACTGGGTACTGGTAGACAGAATTATATTGAATCACTACATACTGGGTACTGGTAGACACAGTATTATATTGAATCACTACATACTGGGTACTGGTAAACACAGTATTATATTGAATCACTACATACTGGGTACTGGTAGACAGTATTATATTGAATCACTACATACTGGTAGATACAGTATTATATTGAATCACTACATACTGGGTACTGGTAAACACAGTATTATATTGAATCACTACATACTGGGTACTGGTAGATACAGTATTATATTGAATCACTACATACTGGGTACTGGTAGACACAGTATTATACTGAATCACTACATACTGGGTACTGGTAGATACAGTATTATATTGAATCACTACATACTGGGTACTGGTAGACAGTATTATACTGAATCACTACATACTGGGTACTGGTAGATACAGTATTATATTGAATCACTACATACTGGGTACTGGTAGACACAGTATTATATTGAATCACTACATACTGGGTACTGGTAGACAGTATTATATTGAATCACTACATACTGGGTACTGGTAGACAGTATTATATTGAATCACTACATACTGGGTACTGGTAGACACAGTATTATATTGAATCACTACATACTGGGTACTGGTAGACAGTATTATATTGAATCACTACATACTGGGTACTGGTAGATACAGTATTATATTGAACCACTACATACTGGGTACTGGTAGACACAGTATTATATTGAATCACTACATACTGGGTACTGGTAGACAGTATTATATTGAATCACTACATACTGGGTACTGGTAGACACAGTATTATATTGAATCACTACATACTGGGTACTGGTAGACAGTATTATATTGAATCACTACATACTGGGTACTGGTAGACAGTATTATATTGAATCACTACATACTGGGTACTGGTAGACAGTATTATATTGAAACACTACATACTGGGTACTGGTAGACACAGTATTATATTGAATCACTACATACTGGGTACTGGTAGATACAGTATTATATTGAATCACTACATACTGGGTACTGGTAGACACAGTATTATATTGAATCACTACATACTGGGTACTGGTAGATACAGTATTATATTGAATCACTACATACTGGGTACTGGTAAACAGTATTATATTGAATCACTACATACTGGGTACTGGTAGACAGTATTATATTGAATCACTACATACTGGGTACTGGTAGATACAGTATTATATTGAATCACTAGATACTGGGTACTGGTAGACACAGTATTATATTGAATCACTACATACTGGGTACTGGTAGACACAGTATTATATTGAATCACTACATACTGGGTACTGGTAGACACAGTATTATATTGAATCACTACATACTGGGTACTGGTAGACAGTATTATATTGAATCACTACATACTGGGTACTGGTAGACACAGTATTATATTGAATCACTACATACTGGGTACTGGTAGACAGTATTATACTGAATCACTACATACTGGGTACTGGTAGACACAGTATTATATTGAATCACTACATACTGGTAAACACAGTATTATATTGAATCACTACATACTGGGTACTGGTAGACAGTATTATATTGAATCACTACATACTGGGTACTGGTAGACACAGTATTATATTGAATCACTACATACTGGGTACTGGTAGACAGTATTATACTGAATCACTACATACTGGGTACTGGTAGATACAGTATTATATTGAATCACTACATACTGGGTACTGGTAGACACAGTATTATATTGAATCACTACATACTGGGTACTGGTAGACAGTATTATATTGAATCACTACATACTGGGTACTGGTAGACAGTATTATATTGAATCACTACATACTGGTAGACACAGTATTATATTGAATCACTACATACTGGGTACTGGTAGACAGTATTATATTGAATCACTACATACTGGGTACTGGTAGATACAGTATTATATTGAATCAATACATACTGGGTACTGGTAGACACAGTATTATATTGAATCACTACATACTGGGTACTGGTAGACAGTATTATATTGAATCACTACATACTGGGTACTGGTAGACACAGTATTATATTGAATCACTACATACTGGGTACTGGTAGACAGTATTATATTGAATCACTACATACTGGGTACTGGTAGACAGTATTATATTGAATCACTACATACTGGGTACTGGTAGACAGTATTATATTGAAACACTACATACTGGGTACTGGTAGACACAGTATTATATTGAATCACTACATACTGGGTACTGGTAGATACAGTATTATATTGAATCACTACATACTGGGTACTGGTAGACACAGTATTATATTGAATCACTACATACTGGGTACTGGTAGATACAGTATTATATTGAATCACTACATACTGGGTACTGGTAAACAGTATATATGAATCACTACATACTGGGTACTGGTAGACAGTATATGTTGAATCACTACATACTGGGTACTGGTAGATACAGTATTATATTGAATCACTAGATACTGGGTACTGGTAGACACAGTATTATATTGAATCACTACATACTGGGTACTGGTAGACACAGTATTATATTGAATCACTACATACTGGGTACTGGTAGACACAGTATTATATTGAATCACTACATACTGGGTACTGGTAGACAGTATTATATTGAATCACTACATACTGGGTACTGGTAGACACAGTATTATATTGAATCACTACATACTGGGTACTGGTAGACAGTATTATACTGAATCACTACATACTGGGTACTGGTAGACACAGTATTATATTGAATCACTACATACTGGTTAAACACAGTATTATATTGAATCACTACATACTGGGTACTGGTAGACAGTATTATATTGAATCACTACATACTGGGTACTGGTACACACAGTATTATATTGAATCACTACATACTGGGTACTGGTAGATACAGTATTATACTGAATCACTACATACTGGGTACTGGTAGACACAGTATTATATTGAATCACTACATACTGGGTACTGGTAGACACAGTATTATATTGAATCACTACATACTGGGTACTGGTAGACAGTATTATATTGAATCACTACATACTGGGTACTGGTAGATACAGTATTATATTGAATCACTACATACTGGGTACTGGTAGACAGTATTATACTGAATCACTACATACTGGGTACTGGTAGACAGTATTATATTGAATCACTACATACTGGGTACTGGTAGACAGTATTATATTGAATCACTACATACTGGGTACTGGTAGACAGTATTATATTGAATCACTACATACTGGGTACTGGTAAACACAGTATTATATTGAATCACTACATACTGGGTACTGGTAGATACAGTATTATATTGAATCACTACATACTGGGTACTGGTAGACACAGTATTATATTGAATCACTACATACTGGGTACTGGTAGACACAGTATTATTATGAATCACTACACTACTGGGTACTGGTAGACACAGTATTATATTGAATCACTACATACTGGGTACTGTAGACACAGTATTATACTGAATCACTACATACTGGGTACTGGTAGACAGTATTATATTGAATCACTACATACTGGGTTACTGGTGAGACAGTATTATATTGAATCACTACATACTGGGTAATGGTAGACACAGTATTATATTGAATCACTACATACTGGGTACTGGTAGACCAGTATTATATGAATCCACTACATACTGGGTACTGGTAGGACAGTATTATACTGAATCACTCCTACTGGGTACTGGTACTTTAGACACAGTAATATATTGAATCACTACTCACTGAGGTACTGCGTTAGACCACAGTATTATATTGAATCACTATCATACTGGGTACTGGTAGATACAGTAATATATTCATCACATCATACTGGGTACTGGTAGATACAGTATTATATGAATCACTACATTACTGGGTTACTGGTTATCGATTACAGTCTTATATTGAATCACTACATTTACTGGGTACTGGTCGACACAGTATGATATGGAATCACTACATACTGGGGTACTGGTAGACACCATTATTATACTGATCACTACATACTGGGGGTACTGGTAGACAGTATTATATTGAATCACTACATACTGGGTACTGGTAGACAGTATTATATTGAATCACTACATACTGGGTACTGGTAGACAGTATTATATTGAATCACTACATACTGGGTACTGGTAGATACAGTATTATATTGAATTTATTTTATTTTATTTATTTTATTTATTTCACCTTTATTTAACCAGGTAGGCAAGTTGAGAACAAGTTCTCATTTACAATTGCGACCTGGCCAAGATAAAGCAAAGCAGTTCGACAACATACAAAAACACAGAGTTACACATGGAGTAAAACAACATACAATCAATGATGCAGTAGAAAAAAAATAAGACTATATACAATGTGAGCAAATGATGTGAGATAATGGAGGTAAGGCAAAAAAATGCCATGGTGGCAAAGTAAATAAAGTATGGCAAGAAAAAAACACTGGAATGGTAGATTTGTAGTTTGAAGAAAGTTAAAAGTTAAAATATAAATATAAATAATATGGTGCAAAGGAGCAAAATAAATAAAATAAATAAATACAGTAGGGGAAAAGGTAGTAGTTTGGGCTCAATTAAAGATGGGCTATGTACAGGTGCAGAGATCTGTGAGCTGCTCTGATAGCAGGTGCTTAAAGCTAGTGAGGGAGATAAGTGTTTCCAGTTTTAGAGATTTTTGTAGTTCGTTCCAATCATTGGCAGCTGAGAACTGGAAGGAGAGACGACCAAAGGAGGAGTTGGCTTTAGGGGTGACCAGAGAGATATACCTGCTGGAGCGCGTGCTACAGGTGGGTGCTGCTATGGTGACCAGTGAGCGGAGATAAGGGGGGACTTTACCTAGCAGGGTCTTGTAGATGACCTGGAGCCAATGTGTTTGGCGACGATGATGAAGTGAAGGCCAGCCAACGAGAGCATACAGGTCGCAGTGGTGGGTTGTATATGGGGCTTTGGTGACAAAACGGATGGCACTGTGATAGACTGCATCCAGCTTGTTGAGTAGGGTATTGGAGGCTATTTTGTAAATGACATCGCCGAAGTCGAGGATTGGTAGGATGGTCAGTTTTACGAGGGTATGTTTGGCAGCATGAGTGAAGGATGCTTTGTTGCGAAATAGGAAGCTAATTCTAGATTTCACTTTGGATTGGAGATGATTGATGTGAGTCTGGAAGGAGAGTTTACAGTCTAACCAGACACCTAGGTATTTGTAGTTGTCCACAAATTCTAAGTTAGAACCGTCCAGAGAAGTGATGCTGGATGGGCGGGCAGGTGCAGGCAGCGATCGGTTGAAGAGCATACATTTAGTTTTACTTGTGTTTAGGAGCAGTTGGAGACCACGGAAGGAGAGTTGAATGGCATTGAAGCTCGTCTGGAGGGTTGTTAGCACAGTGTCCAAAGAAGGGCCAGAAGTATACAGAATGGTGTCGTCTGCGTAGAGGTGGATCAGAGATTCACCAGCAGCAAGAGCGACATCATTTATGTATACAGAGAAAAGAGTTGGCCCAAGAATTGAACCCTGTGGTACCCCCATAGAGACTGCCAGAGGTCCAGACAGTAGGCCCTCCGATTTGACACACTGAACTCTGTCAGAGAAGTAGTTGGTGAACCAGGCGACGCAATCGTTTGAGAAACCAAGGCTACTAAGTCTGCCGATGAGGATGTGGTGATTAACAGAGTCAAAAGCTTTGGCCAGGTCAATGAATACGGCAGCACAGTAATGTTCTTATCGATGGCGGTTACGATGTCGTTTAGGACCTTGAGCGTGGCTGAGGTGCACCCATGACCAGCTCTGAAACCAGATTGCATAGCGGAGAGGGTGCGGTGGGATTCAAAATAGTCGGTAATCTGTTTGTTGACTTGGCTTTCGAAGACCTTAGAAAGGCAGGGTAGGATGGATATAGGTCTGTAGCAACTTGGGTCAAGAGT
Organism: Salmo trutta; assembly: GCF_901001165.1. Taxonomy (NCBI): domain Eukaryota; kingdom Metazoa; phylum Chordata; class Actinopteri; order Salmoniformes; family Salmonidae; genus Salmo; species Salmo trutta. The sequence goes on along the minus strand of NC_042957.1, from coordinate 80,285,548 downwards.
GTCACCTCCTTTGAAGAGGGGGATGACAGCAGCTGCTTTCCAATCTATGGGAATCTCAGACGACACGAAAGAGAGGTTGAACAGGCTAGTAATAGGGGTTGCAATAATTTCGGCAGATAATTTTAGAAAGAAAGGGTCCAGATTGTCAAGCCCAGCTGATTTGTAGGGGTCCAGATTTTGCAGCTCTTTCAGAACATCAGCTGAATGGATTTGGGAGAAGGAGAAATGGGGGAGGCTTGGGCGAGTAGCTGTGGGGGGTGCAGTGCTGTTGAATGCAGTAGGGGTAGTTAGGTGGAAAGCATGGCCAGCCGTAGAAAAATGCTTATTGAAATTCTCAATTATAGTGGGCTTATCGGTGGTGACAGAGTTTCCTATCCTCAGTGCAGTGGGCAGTTGGGAGGAGGTGTTCTTATTCTCCATGGACTTTACAATGTCCCAGAACTTTTTAGAGTTGGAGTTGCACGAAGCAAATTTCTGTTTGAAAAAGCTAGCCTTGGCGTTTCTAACTGCCTGTGTGTATTGGTTTCTAACTTCCCTAAAAAGTTGCATATCGCGGGGGCAGTTCGATGCTAATGCAGAACGCCACAGGATATTTTTGTGTTGGTTAAGGGCAGTCAGGTCTGGGGAGAACCAAGGGCTATATCTGTTCCTGGTTCTAAATTTCTTGAAAGGGGCATGCTTATTTAAGATGGAGAGGAAGGCATTTTTAAAAAATAACCAGGCATCCTCTACTGACGGGATGAGGTCAATATCCTTCCAGGATACCAGGGCCAGGTCGATTAGAAAGGCTTGCTCGTTGAAATGTTTCAGGGAGCGTTTGACAGTGATGAGTGGAGGTCGTTTGACCGCTGACCCATTACGGGTGCAGGCAATGAGGCAGTGATCGCTGAGATCTTGGTTGAAAACAGCAGAGGTGTAATTAGAGGGCACATTGGTTAGGATGATATCTATGAGGGTGCCAGTGTTTGCGGCTTTGGGGTTGTACCTGGTGGGTTCATTAATAATTTGTGTGAGATTGAGGGCATCAAGCTTGGATTGTAGAATGGCTGGGGTGTTAAGCATGTCCCAGTTTAGGTCGCCTAGTAGCACAAGCTCTGAAGATAGATGGGGGGCAATCAGTTCACATATGGTGTCCAGAGCACAGCTAGGGGCCGAGGGGGGTCTATAGCAGGCGGCAACGGTGAGAGACTTGTTTTTGGAGAGGTGGATTTTTAAAAGTAGAAGTTCAAATTGTTTGGGTACAGACCTGGATAGCAGGACAGAACTCTGCAAGCTATCTCTGCAGTAGATTGCAACACCGCCCCCTTTGGTCGTTCTATCTTGTCTGAAAACGTTGTAGTTAGGGATGAAGATTTCACAGTTTTTGGTGGACTTCCTAAGCCAAGATTCAGACACAGCCAGGACATCCGGGTTGGCAGAGTGTGCTAAAGCAGTGAATAAAACAAACTTAGGGAGGAGGCTTCTAATGTTAACATGCATGAAACCAAGGCTATTACGGTTACAGAAGTCATCAAAAGAGAGCGCCTGGGGAGTAGGTGTGGAGCCAGGCACTGAAGGGCCTGGATTCACCTCTACATCCCCAGCGGAGCAGAGAAGGATAAGTATGAGGGTACGGCTAAAAGCTATAAGAATTGGTCGTCTGTGACGTCCAGAATAGAGAGAAAAAGGAGCAGGTATCTGGGGGCGATAAAATAGCTTCAAGGTATAATGTACAGACAAAGGTATGGTGGGATGTGAGTACAGAGGAGGTAAACCTAGGCATTTAGTGATTATGAGAGAGATATTGTCTCTAGAAATATCATTGAAACCAGAAGATGTCATAGCATGTGTGGGTGGAGGAACTGAGAGGTTGGATAAGGTATAATGAGCAGGGCTAGAGGCTCTACAGTGAAATAAGCCAATAAACACTAACCAGAACAGCAATGGACAAGGCATATTGACATAAGGAGAGGCATGCTTAGCCGAGTGATCAGAGGGTCCAGTGAGAATCAGACAGCTAGCCGGGCCATAGGTAGCAAGCTGGTGGAAGATGGGAGGGAGGTCTGTTTTTAGCCGCCTCGTGCGTTTCCGTCTGTGGGTTAGTGGGGTTCCGTGTGGAAGGGGGGACCTGTCCAAGTTGGCAAAATAGTTAGTTATAGTGGCCCAAGAAAAGTGTCCGACAGACCTATTCAGATCGCAGCCGAAAAGACAGCTAACGATTAGCTGGCCGCAGATGGGCGATCAGGTTACGTCGCGACGGAGGGGCCAGTTGGAACAACTCCCTCGGGCAGATAACGTCGGTGATCCAGTCGTGAAGACCCAATGGGGCTCCGCATCGGCAGTAAAACGGGTCAGGATAGGTGAGTTGTAGCCCAGGAGACACTTCAGCTGGCTAGCTCAGGAGTAGCCCACGAGTGGCTGACGGAATTCTTCAGCTGGCTAGCTAGCTAGCTCCGTAATAGTGTGTGTTAATTCCGAGACCGACGTTGCCAATAGTCACTCAGGTAGCAGCTAGTTAGCTGCAAGATCCAGGTGTAAATGTCCAGAGCCTGCGGTAGAAATCGAGGAGAGGAGAGAGAAATAGGTCCGATATGCTCTGGTCTGAGTCGCGCTGTACAAAAACTGGCGATAGCTTTTCGAGCTAATGGATAGCTGAGGACAGCTAACCGTAGCTAGCTGAACTTCAACGTTAGCCAGTGAAAATAGCTAACCTCTGGCTAGCTTCTGTCGTGGAATTCAGATGAGGTAAATAATACTTTCTTTTTTTTTTTTAATTGATGAGGCGGGTTGCAGGAGAGTGCTTTGAGGTTGAGTGTTTAGAATAAAAAAAATGTAAAAAGATAAGTGAAGAAAAAAAATATGTAAATATATATATATATACACGGGACACGACAGGACGTCTGAACTGCTACGCCATCTTGGATGGATTGAATCACTACATACTGGGTACTGGTAGACAGTATTATATTGAATCACTACATACTGGATACTGGTAGACAGTATTATATTGAATCACTACATACTGGGTACTGGTAGACAGTATTATATTGAATCACTACATACTGGGTACTGGTAGACAGTATTATATTGAATCACTACATACTGGGTACTGGTAGATACAGTATTATATTGAATCACTACATACTGGGTACTGGTAGATACAGTATTATATTGAATCACTACATACTGGGTACTGGTAGACACAGTATTATATTGAATCACTACATACTGGGTACTGGTAGAACACAGTATTATATTGAATCACTACATACTGGGGTACTGGTAGATACAGTATTATATTGAATCACTACATACTGGGTACTGGTAGATACAGTATTATATTGAATCACTACATACTGGGTACTGGTAGATACAGTATTATATTGAATCACTAGATACTGGGTACTGGTAGACAGTATTATATTGAATCACTACATACTGGGTACTGGTAGATACAGTATTATATTGAATCACTACATACTGGGTACTGGTAGACACAGTATTATATTGAATCACTACATACTGGGTACTGGTAGATACAGTATTATATTGAATCACTACATACTGGGTACTGGTAGATACAGTATTATACTGAATCACTACATACTGGGTACTGGTAGACAGTATTATATTGAATCACTACATACTGGGTACTGGTAGACAGTATTATATTGAATCACTACATACTGGGTACTGGTAGACACAGTATTATATTGAATCACTACATACTGGGTACTGGTAGAAAGTATTATATTGAATCACTACATACTGGGTACTGGTAGACACAGTATTATTTTGAATCACTACATACTGGGTACTGGTAGACAGTATTATACTGAATCACTACATACTGGGTACTGGTAGACAGTATTATATTGAATCACTACATATTGGGTACTGGTAGACAGTATTATATTGAATCACTACATACTGGGTACTGGTAGACAGTATTATATTGAATCACTACATACTGGGTACTGGTAGATACAGTATTATATTGAATCACTAGATACTGGGTACTGGTAGATACAGTATTATATTGAATCACTACATACTGGGTACTGGTAGATACAGTATTATATTGAATCACTACATACTGGGTACTGGTAGATACAGTATTATATTGAATCACTACATACTGGGTACTGGTAGACACAGTATTATATTGAATCACTACATACTGGGTACTGGTAGACACAGTATTATATTGAATCACTACATACTGGGTACTGGTAGACAGTATTATATTGAATCACTACATACTGGGTACTGGTAGACACAGTATTATACTGAATCACTACATACTGGGTACTGGTAGACACAGTATTATATTGAATCACTACATACTGGGTACTGGTAGACAGTATTATATTGAATCACTACATACTGGGTACTGGTAGACACAGTATTATATTGAATCACTACATACTGGGTACTGGTAGACAGTATTATATTGAATCACTACATACTGGGTACTGGTAGATACAGTATTATACTGAATCACTACATACTGGGTACTGGTAGACAGTATTATATTGAATCACTACATACTGGGTACTGGTAGATACAGTATTATATTGAATCACTACATACTGGGTACTGGTAGACACAGTATTATACTGAATCACTACATACTGGGTACTGGTAGACACAGTATTATATTGAATCACTACATACTGGGTACTGGTAGACGTATTATATTGAATCACTACATACTGGGTACTGGTAGACACAGTATTATACTGAATCCTACATACTGGTACTGGTAGACAGTATTATATTGAATCACTACATACTGGGTACTGGTAGATACAGTATTATATTGAATCACTACATACTGGGGTACTGGTAGACACGTATTATATTGAATCACTACATACTGGGGTACTGGGTAGGACAGTATTATATTGAATCACTACATACTGGGTACTGGTAGACAGTATTATATTGAATCACTACATACTGGGTACTGGTAGATACAGTATTATATTGAATCACTACATACTGGGTACTGGTAGACAGTATTATATTGAATCACTACATACTGGGTACTGGTAGACAGTATTATATTGAATCACTACATACTGGGTACTGGTAACACAGTATTATATTGAATCACTACATACTGGTACTGGTAGACAGTATATATTGAATCACTACATACTGGGTACTGGTAGATACAGTATTATATTGAATCACTACATACTGGGTACTGGTAGATACAGTATTATATTGAATCACTACATACTGGTACTGGTAGACAGTATTATATTGAATCACTACATACTGGGTACTGGTAGACAGTATTATATTGAATCACTACATACTGGGTACTGGTAGACACAGTATTATATTGAATCACTACATACTTGGGTACTGGTAGATACAGTAGTATATTGAATCACTACAATACTGGTACTGGTAGCAGCAGTATTATATTGAATCACTACATACTGGGTACTGGTAGACAGTATTATATTGAAATCACTACATACTGGGTACTGGTAGATACAGTATTATATTGAATCACTACATACTGGGTACTGTAGACAGTATTATATTGAATCACTACATACTGGGTACTGGTAGACAGTATTATATTGAATCACTACATACTGGGTACTGGTAGACAGTATTATACTGAATCACTACATACTGGGTACTGGTAGACAGTATTATACTGAATCACTACATACTGGGTACTGGTAGACACAGTATTATATTGAATCACTACATACTGGGTACTGGTAGACAGTATATATTGAATCACTACATACTGGGTACTGGTAGATACAGGATGATATTGAATCACTACATACTGGGTACTGGTAGACACAGTATTATATTGAATCACTACATACTGGGTACTGGTAGATACAGTATTATATTGAATCACTACATACTGGTACTGGTAGACACAGTATTATATTGAATCACTACATACTGGGTACTGTAGACAGTATTATATTGAATCACTACATACTGGGGTACTGGTAGACACAGTATTATAGTGATCACTACATACTGGGTACTGGTAGATACAGTATATACTGAATCACTACATACTGGGTACTGGTAGATACAGTATTATATTGAATCACTACATACTGGGTACTGGTAGACAGTATTATATTGAATCACTACATACTGGGTACTGTAGACACAGTATTATATTGAATCACACATACTGGGTACTGGTAGACAGTATTATATTGAATCACTACATACTGGGGTACTGGTAGACAGTATTATATTGAATCACTACATACTGGTACTGTAGACACAGTATTATATTGAATCACTACATACTGGTACTGGTAGACAGTATTATATTGAATCACTACATACTGGGTACTGGTAGATACATTATTAATATTGAATCACTACATACTGGGTACTGGTAGACAGTATTATACTGAATCACTACATACTGGTACTGGTAGACCAGTATTATATTGAATCACTACATACTGGGTACTGGTAGACCAGTATTATATTGAATCACTACATACTGGGTACTGGTATACACAGTATTATATTGAAATCACTACATACTGGGTACTGGTAGACACAGTATTATATTGAATCACTACATACTGGGTACTGGTAGACACAGTATTATATTGAATCACTACATACTGGGTACTGGTAGATACAGTATTATATTGAATCACTACATACTGGGGACTGGTAGACACAGTATTATATTGAATCACTACATCTGGGTACTGGTAGATACAGTATTATATTGAATCACTACATACTGGGTACTGGTAGACAGTATTATATTGAATCACCTACATACTGGGTACTGGTAGACAGTATAATATGAATCACTACATACTGGGTACTGGTAGACAGTATTATATTGATCACTACATACTGGGTACTGGTAGACACAGTATTATATTGAATCACTACATACTGGGTACTGGTAGACAGTATTATATTGAATCACTACATACTGGGTACTGGGTATACAGTATTATATTGAATCACTACATACTGTACTAGGGGTACGGGGTAGACAGTATTATATTGAATCACTACATACTGGGTACTGGTAGACAGTATTATATTGAATCACTACATACTGGTAGACACAGTATTATATTGAATCACTACATACTGGGTACTGGTAAGACGAGTATTATATTGAATCACTACATACTGGGTACTGGTAGACAGTATTAATATTGAATCACTACATACTGGGTACTGGTAGACACAGTATTATATTGAATCACTACATACTGGGTACTGGTAGACAGTATTATATTGAATCACTACATACTGGGTACTGGTAGATACAGTATTATATTGAACCACTACATACTGGGTACTGGTAGACACAGTATTATATTGAATCACTACATACTGGTACTGGTAGACAGTATTATATTGAATCACTACATACTGGGTACTGGTAGACACAGTATTATATTGAATCACTACATACTGGGTACTGGTAGACAGTATTATATTGAATCACTACATCTGGTTACTGGTAGACAGTATTATATTGAATCACTACATACTGGGTACTGTAGACAGTATTATATTGAATCACTACATACTGGTACTGTAGACACAGTATTATATTGAATCACTACATACTGGGTACTGGTAGATACAGTATATATTGAATCACTGCATACTGGGTACTGGTAGACACAGTATTATATTTGAATCACTACATACTGGTTACTGGTAGATACAGTAATTATATTGAATCACTACATACTGGGTACTGGTAAACAGTATTATATTGAATCACTACATACTGGGTACTGGTAGACAGTATTATTAGGTTGAATCACTACTACTGGGTACTTGGTAGATACAGTATTATTTGATCACTAGAATACTGGGTACTGGTAGAACACGTATTATATTGAATCACTACATACTGGGTACTGGTAGACACAGTATTATATTGAATCACTACATACTGCTGGTAGACACAGGATTATATTGAATCACTACATACTGGGTACTGGAGACCATATTATATTGAATCACTACATACTGGGTACTGGTAGACAGTATTATATTGAATCACTACATACTGGGTACTGGTAGATACAGTATTATATTGAATCACTACATACTGGGTACTGGTAGACAGAATAATATTGAATCACTACATACTGGGTACTGGTAGACACAGTATTATATTGAATCACTACATACTGGGTACTGGTAAACACAGTATTATATTGAATCACTACTAACTGGTACTGGTAGACAGTATTATATTGAATCACTACATACTGGTAGATACAGTATTATATTGAATCACTACATACTGGGTACTGGTAAACACAGTATTATATTGAATCACTACATACTGGGTACTGGTAGATACAGTATTATATTGAATCACTACATACTGGGTACTGGTAGACACAGTATTATACTGAATCACTACATACTGGGTACTGGTAGATACAGTATTATATTGAATCACTACATACTGGGTACTGGTAGACAGTATTATACTGAATCACTACATACTGGGTACTGGTAGATACAGTATTATATTGAATCACTACATCTGGGTACTGGTAGACACAGTATTATATTGAATCACTACATACTGGGTACTGGTAGACAGTATTATATTGAATCACTACATACTGGGTACTGGTAGACAGTATTATATTGAATCACTACATACTGGGTACTGGTAGACACAGTATTATATTGAATCACTACATACTGGGTACGGTAGACAGTATTATATTGAATCACTACATACTGGTACTGGTAGATACAGTATTATATTGAACCACTACATACTGGGTACTGGTAGACACAGTAATTATATTGAATCACTACATACTGGGTACTGGTAGACAGTATTATATTGAATCACTACATACTGGGTACTGGTAGACAGTATTATAGTGAATCACTACATACTGGTACTGTAGACACAGTATTATATTGAATCACTACATACTGGGTACTGGTAGACAGTATTATATTGATCACTACATACTGGTACTGGGTAGACATATTATTAATTGAATCACTACTACTGGGTACTGGTAGACAGTATTATAATGAAACACTACATACTGGGTACTGGTAGACACAGTATTATATTGATCACTACATACTGGGTACTGGTAGAATACAGTAGTATATTGATCACTACATACTGGGTACTGGTAGACACAGTATTATATTGAATCACTACATACTGGGTACTGGTAATACAGTATTATATTGAATCACTACATACTGGGGTACTGGTAACAGTATTATATTGAATCACTACATACTGGGTACTGGTAGACAGTATTATATTGAATCACTACATACTGGGGTACTGGTAGATACAGTATTATATTGAATCACTAGATACTGGGTAATGGTAGACACAGTATTATATTGAATCACTACATACTGGGTACTGGTAGACACAGTATTATATTGAATCACTACATACTGGGTAACGGGTAGACACAGTATTATATTGAATCACTACATACTGGGTACTGGTAGACAGTATTATATTGAATCACTACATACTGGGTACTGGTAGACACAGTATTATGATCACTACATACTGGTACTGGTAGACAGTATTATACTGAATCACTACATACTGGGTACTGGTAACCACGTATTATATTGAATCACTACATACTGGGTACACACAGTATTATATGAATCACTACATACTGGGTACTGGTAGACAGTATTATATTGAATCACTACATACTGGGTACTGGTACACACAGTATTATATTGAATCACTACATACTGGGTACTGGTAGATACAGTATTATACTGAATCACTACATACTGGGTACTGGTAGACACAGTATTATATTGAATCACTACATACTGGGTACTGGTAACACAGTATATATTGAATCACTACATACTGGGTACTGGTAGACAGTATTATATTGAATCACACATACTGGGTACTGGTAGACATATTATATGAATCACTACATACTGGGTACTGGTAGACAGTATTATATTGAATCACTACATACTGGGTACTGGTAGACAGTATTATATTGAATCACTACATACTGGGTACTGGGAGACAGTATTATACTGAATCACTACATACTGGGTACTGGTAGACAGTATTATATTGAATCACTACATACTGGGTACTGGTAGACAGTATTATATTGAATCACTACATACTGGGTACTGGTAGACAGTATTATATTGAATCACTACATACTGGGTACTGGTAAACACAGTATTATATTGAATCACTACATACTGGGTACTGGTAGATACAGTATTATATTGAATCACTACATACTGGGTACTGGTAGACACAGTATTATATTGAATCACTACATACTGGGTACTGGTAGACACAGTATTATACTGAATCACTACATACTGGGTACTGGTAGACACAGTATTATATTGAATCACTACATACTGGGTACTGGTAGACAGTATTATACTGAATCACTACATACTGGGTACTGGTAGATACAGTATTATATTGAATCACTACATACTGGGTACTGGTAGACAGTATTATATTGAATCACTACATACTGGGTACTGGTGGACACAGTATTATATTGAATCACTACATACTGGGTACTGGTAGACAGTATTATATTGAATCACTACATACTGGGTACTGGTAGATACAGTATTATATTGAATCACTACATACTGGGTACTGGTAGACAGTATTATACTGAATCACTACATACTGGGTACTGGTAGACACAGTATTATATTGAATCACTACATACTGGGTACTGGTAGACACAGTATTATATTGAATCACTACATACTGGGTACTGGTAGATACAGTATTATATTGAATCACTACATACTGGGTACTGGTAGATACAGTATTATATTGAATCACTACATACTGGGTACTGGTAGATACAGTATTATTGAATCACTACATACTGGGTACTGGTAGACACAGTATTATATTGAATCACTACATACTGGGTACTGGTAGGACACAGTATTATACTGAATCACTACATACTGGGGTACTGGTAACAGTATTATATTGAATCACTACATACTGGTACTGGTAGACAGTATTATATTGAATCACTACATACTGGGTACTGGTAGAACAGTATTATATTGAATCACTACATACTGGGTACGGGTAGATCAGTATTATCTTGAATCACTACATACTGGGTACTGGTAGATACAGTATTATATTGAATCACTACATACTGGGTACTGGTAGACAGTATTATATTGGAATCACTACATACTGGGTACTGGTAGACAGTATTATATTGAATCACTACATACTGGGTACTGGTAGACAGTATTATCTTGAATCACTACATACTGGGTAGGGTAGACGTATGATATTGAATCACACTACGGGTATGGTGTAGACAGTATTATATTGAATCACTACATACTGGTACTGGTAGATACAGTATTATATTGAATCACTACATACTGGGTACTGGTAAGACCAGTAATTAATATTGAATCACTACATACTGGGTACTGGTAGACACAGTATTATATTGAATCACTACATACTGGGTAATGGTAGATACAGTATTATATGAATCACTACATACTGGGTACTGGTAGACACAGTATTATATTGAATCACTACATACTGGGTACTGGTAGACAGTATTATATTGAATCACTACATACTGGGTACTGGTAGATACAGTATTATATGAATCACTAGATACTGGGTACTGGTAGACAGTATTATATTGAATCACTACATACTGGGTACTGGTAGTACAGTATTATATTGAATCACTACATACTGGGTACTGGTGATACCAGTATTATATTGAATCACTACATACTGGGTACTGGTAGACACAGTATTATATTGAATCACTACATACTGGGTACTGGTATACAGTATTATATGAATCACTACATACGGGTACTGGTAGACAGTATTATATTGAATCACTACATACTGGGTACTGGTAGACAGTATTATATTGAATCACTACATACTGGGTACTGGTAGACAGTATTATATTGAATCACTACATACTGGGTACTGGTAGAACAGTATTATATTGAATCACTACATACTGGGTACTGGTAGACAGTATTATTGAATCACTACATACTGGGTACTGGTAGACCAGTATTAGTTGATCACTACATACTGGTCTGGTAGACAGTATTATATTGAATCACTACATACTGGGTACTGGTAGACAGTATTATATTGAATCACTACATACTGGGTACTGGTAGACAGTATTATATTGAATCACTACATACTGGGTACTGGTAGATACAGTATTATATTGAATCACTAGATACTGGGTACTGGTAGATACAGTATTATATTGAATCACTACATACTGGGTACTGGTAGATACAGTATTATATTGAATCACTACATACTGGGTACTGGTAGATACAGTATTATATTGAATCACTACATACTGGGTACTGGTAGACACAGTATTATATTGAATCACTACATACTGGGTACTGGTAGACACAGTATTATATTGAATCACTACATACTGGGTACTGGTAGACAGTATTATAGTGAATCACTACATACTGGGTACTGGTAGACACGTATTATACTGAATCACTACATACTGGGTACTGGTAGACACATTATTATATTGAATCACTACATACGGGGTACTGGTAGACAGTATTATATTGAATCACTACATACTGGTACTGGGAGACACAGTATTATTGGAACACTACATACTGGTACTGGTAGACAGTATTATATTGAATCACTACATACTGGGGTACTGTAGACAGTATTATATTGAATCACTACATACTGGGTACTGGTAGACAGTATTATATTGAATCACTACATACTGGGTACTGTAGACAGTATTATATTGAATCACTACATACTGGGTACTGGTAGACAGTATTATATTGATCACTACATACGGGTACTGGTAGATACAGTAGTATACTTAATCCTACATACTGGGTAACTGGTAGACAGTATTATATTGAATCACTACATACTGGGTACTGGTAGATACAGTATTATATTGAATCACATACATACTGGGTACTGGTAGACACAGTATTATACTGAATCACTACATACTGGGTACTGTAGACACAGTATTATATTGAATCACTACATACTGGTACTGTAGACAGTATTATATTGAATCACTACATACTGGGTACTGGTAGACACAGTATTATACTGAATCACTACATACTGGGTACTGGTAGACAGTATTATATTGAATCACTACATACTGGGTACTGGTAGATACAGTATTATATTGAAATCACTACATACTGGGTACTGGTAGACACAGTATTATATTGAATCACTACATACTGGGTACTGGTAGACCAGTATTATATTGAATCACTACATACTGGGTACTGGTAGACAGTATTATATTGAATCACTACATACTGGGTACTGGTAGATACAGTATTATATTGAATCACTACATACTGGGTACTGGTAGACAGTATTATAATTGAATCACTACATACTGGGTACTGGTAGAACAGTATTATATTGAATCACTACATACTGGGGTACTGGTAGACACAGTATTATATTGAATCACTACATACTGGGTACTGGTAGAACAGTATTATATTGAATCACTACATACTGGGTACTGGTAGAACAGTATTATAGAATCACTACATACTGGGTACTGGTAGACAGTATTATATTGAATCCTACATACTGGGTACTGGTAGACAGTATTATATTGAATCACTACATACTGGGTACTGGTAGACAGTATTATATGAATCACTACATACTGGGTACTGGTAGACACAGTATTATATGAATCACTACATACTGGGTACTGGTAGACAGTATTATATTGAATCACTACATACTGGGTACTGGTAGACACAGTATTATATGAATCACTACATACTGGGTACTGGTAGACACAGTATTATATTGAATCACTACATACTGGGTACTGGTAGACAGTATTATATGAATCACTACATACTGGGTACTGGTAGTAACGTATTATATTGAATCACTACATACTGGGTACTGGTAGACACAGTATTATATTGATCACTACATACTGGGACTGGTAGACACAGTATTATATTGAATCACACATACTGGGTACTGGTAGACACAGTATTATATTGAATCACTACATACTGGGTACTGGTAGACAGTATTATATTGAATCACTACATACTGGGTACTGGTAGACACAGTATTATATTGAATCACTACATACTGGGTACTGGTAGACACAGTATTATACTGAATCACTACATACTGGGTACTGGTAGACAGTATTATATTGAATCACTACATACTGGGTACTGGTAGACACAGTATTATATTGAATCACTACATACTGGGTACTGGTAGACACAGTATTATATTGAATCACTACATACTGGGTACTGGTAGGACACGTATTATATTGAATCACTACATACTGGGTACTGGTAGACAGTATTATATTGAATCACTACATACTGGGTACTGGAGACAAGTATTATATTGAATCACTACATACTGGGTACTGGTAGACACAGTATTATATTGAATCACTACATACTGGGTACTGGTAGACAGTATTATATTGAATCACTACATACTGGGTACTGGTAGATACAGTATTATATTGAATCACTACATACTGGGTACTGGTAGACACAGTATTATATTGAATCACTACATACTGGGTACTGGTAGATACAGTATTATATTGAATCACTACATACTGGGTACTGGTAGATACAGTATTATATTGAATCACTACATACTGGGTACTGGTAGACAGTATTATACTGAATCACTACATACTGGGTACTGGTAGACACAGTATTATATTGAATCACTACATACTGGGTACTGGTAGACACAGTATTATATTGAATCACTACATACTGGGTACTGGTAGATACAGTATTATATTGAATCACTACATACTGGGTACTGGTAGACACAGTATTATATTGAATCACTACAACTGGGTACTGGTAGACACAGTATATATTGAATCACTACATACTGGGTACTGGTAGATACAGTATTATATTGAATCACTACATACTGGTACTGGTAGACACAGTATTATATTGAATCACTACATACTGGGTACTGGTAGATACAGTATTATATTGAATCACTACATACTGGGTACTGGTAGACAGTATTATATTGAATCACTACATACTGGGTACTGGTAGACAGTATTATATTGAATCACTACATACTGGGTACTGGTAGACAGTATTATATTGAATCACTACATACTGGGTACTGGTAGACACAGTATTATATGAATCACTACATACTGGGTACTGGTAGACAGTATTATTGAATCACTACATACTGGGTACTGGTAGACAGTATTATATTGAATACACATACTGGTACTGGTAGACAGTATATATTGAATCACTACATACTGGGTACTGGTAGACCGTATTATTGAATCACTACATACTGGTAGACAGTATTATAGAATCACTACATACTGGGTACTGGTAGACAGTATTATATTGAATCACTACATACTGGGTACTGGTAGAACAGTATTATATTGAATCAATACATACTGGGTACTGGTAGACACAGTATTATATTGAATCACTAATACTGGGTACTGGTACAGTATTATATTGAATCACTACATACTGGGTACTGGTAGACACAGTATTATAATCACTACATACTGGGTACTGGTAGATACAGTATTATATTGAATCACTACATACTGGGTACTGGTAGACAGTATTATATTGAATCACTACATACTGGGTACTGGTAGACACAGTATTATACTTGAATCACTACAATACTGGGGTACTGGTAGACAGTATTATATTGAATCACTACATACTGGGTACTGGTAGACACAGTATATATTGAATCACTACATACTGGGTACTGGTAGATACAGTATTATATGAATCACTACATACTGGGTACTGGTAGACAGTATTATATTGAATCACTACATACTGGGTACTGGTAGACACAGTTTTATATTGACATCACTAAATACGGGGTACTGGTAGACAGATTTGAATACTCTGGGTACTGGTAGACAGTATTATATTGATCACTACATACTGGGTACTGGTAGACAGTATTATATTGAATCACTACATACTGGGTACTGGTAGACAGTATTATACTGAATCACTACATACTGGGTACTGGTAGATCACAGTATTATATTGAATCACTACATACTGGGTACTGGTAGACAGTATTATATTGAATCACTACATACTGGGTACTGGTAGACAGTATTATATTGAATCACTACATACTGGGTACTGGTAGACAGTATTATATTGAATCACTACATACTGGTAGTGAGACACAGTATATATGAATCACTACAATGGGTACTGGTAATACAGTATTATATTGAATCACTACATACTGGGTACTGGTAGACAGTATTATATTGAATCACTACATACTGTACTGGTAGATACAGTATTATATTGAATCACTACATACGGGTACTGGTAGACAGTATTATATTGAATCACTACATACTGGGTACTGGTAGATACAGTATTATATTGAATCACTACATACTGGTACTGGTAGACAGTATATTGAATCACTACATACTGGTACTGGTAGACACGTATTATATTGAATCACTACATACTGGGTACTGGTAGACAGTATTATATGAATCACTACATACTGGGTACTGGTAAACAGTATTATAGAATCACTACATACTGGGTACTGGTAGACACAGTATTATATGAATCACTACATACTGGGTACTGGTAACAGTATTATCTGAATCACTACATACTGGGTACTGGTAGACAGTATTATATTGAATCACTACATAACTGGGTACTGGTAGACAGTATTATATTGAATCACTACATTACTGGGTACTGGTAGACAGTATTATACTGAATCACTACTACTGGGTACTGGTAGACAGTATTATTGAATCACTACATACTGGGTACTGGTAGACACAGTATTATACTGAATCACTACATACTGGGTACTGGTAGACAGTATTATACTGAATCACTACATTACTGGGTACTGGTATACCAGTATTATATATGAATCACTACATACTGGGTACTGGTAGAACAGTATTATATGAATCACTACATACTGGGTACTGGTAGACACAGTATTATATTGAATCACTACATACTGGGTACTGGTAGATACAGTATATATTGATCATCATACCTGGGTATGTAGATAAGTATTATATGAATCAACTACAGTACTGGGTACTGGTAGATACAGTATTATATTGAATCACTACATACTGGGTACTGGTAGACAGTATTATATTGAATCACTACATACTGGGTACTGGTAGACAGTATTATATTGAATCACTACATACTGGGTACTGGTAGAACAGTTATATGAATCACTACATACTGGGTACTGGTAGACAGTATTATATTGAATCACTACATACTGGGTACTGGTAACACAGTATTATATTGAATCACTACATACTGGGTACTGGTAGACAGTATATATGAATCACTACATACTGGGTACTGGTAAACACAGTATTATATTGAATCACTACATACTGGGTACTGGTAACACAGTATTATATTGAATCACTACATACTGGGTACTGGTAGACAGTATTATAGAATCACTACATACTGGGTACTGGTAGACAGTATTATATGAATCACTACATAATGGGTACGGTAGACAGTATTATATTGAATCACTACATACTGGGTACTGGTAACACAGTATTATATTGAATCACTACATACTGGGTACTGGTAGACAGTATTATATTGAATCACTACATACTGGGTACTGGTAGACAGTATTATATTGAATCACTACATACGGGTACTGGTAACAGTATTATATTGAATCACTACATACTGGGTACTGGTAGACAGTATTATATTGAATCACTACATACTGGGTACTGGTAGATACAGTATTATATGAATCACTACATACTGGGTACTGGTAGACAGTATTATATTGAATCACTAATACTGGGTACTGGTAGAACAGTATTATTTCACTACATACTGGGTACTGGTAGACAGTATTATATTGAATCACTACATACTGGGTACTGGTAAACAGTATTATATTGAATCACTACTGGGTACTGGTAGACAGTATTATATTGAATCACTACATACTGGGTACTGGTAGACAGTATTATATTGAATCACTACATACTGGTACTGGTAGACACAGTATTATATTGAATCACTACATACTGGGTACTGGTAGACTATTATATTGAATCACTACATACTGGGTACTGGTAGACACAGTATTATATTGAATCACTACATACTGGGTACTGGTAGACAGTATTATATTGAATCACTACATACTGGGTACTGGTAGACAGTATTATATTGAATCACTACATACTGGGTACTGGTAGACAGTATTATATTGAATCACTACATACTGGGTACTGGTAGACAGTATTATATTGAATCACTACATACTGGGTACTGGTAGACAGTATTATATTGACTCACTATATACGGGGTACTGGTAGACACAGTATTATATTGAATCACTACATACTGGGTACTGGTAGATACAGTATTATACTGAATCACTACATACTGGGTACTGGTAGATACCAGTATTATATTGAATCACTACATACTGGGTACTGGTAGACAGTATTATACTGAATCACTACATACTGGGTACTGGTAGACAGTATTATATTGAATCACTACATACTGGGGTACTGGTAGACAGTATTATATTGAATCACTACATACTGGGTACTGGTAGACACAGTATTATATTGAATCACTACATACTGGGTACTGGTAGACAGTATTATATTGAATCACTACATACTGGGTACTGGTAGATACAGTATTATACTGAATCACTACATACTGGGTACTGGTAGACACAGTATTATACTGAATCACTACATACTGGGTACTGGTAGATACAGTATTATACTGAATCACTACATACTGGATACTGGTAGACAGTATTATATTGAATCACTACATACTGGGTACTGGTAGACACAGTATTATACTGAATCACTACATACTGGGTACTGGTAGACAGTATTATATTGAATCACTACATACTGGGTACTGGTAGACAGTATTATATTGAAACACTACATACTGGGTACTGTAGATACAGTATTATATTGAATCACTACATACTGGGTACTGGTAGACAGTATTATATTGAATCAATACATACTGGGTACTGGTAGACACAGTATTATATTGAATCACTACATACTGGGTACTGGTAGACAGTATTATATTGAATCACTACATACTGGGTACTGGTAGACAGTATTATATTGAATCACTACATACTGGGTACTGGTTAGACAGTATTATACTGAATCACTACATACTGGGTACTGGTAGACACAGTATTATATTGAATCACTACATACTGGGTACTGGTAGACAGTATTATATTGAATCACTACATACTGGGTACTGGTAGATACAGTATTATATTGAATCACTACATACTGGGTACTGGTAGATACAGTATTATACTGAATCACTACATACTGGGTACTGGTAGATACAGTATTATACTGAATCACTACATACTGGGTACTGGTAGACACAGTATTATACTGAATCACTACATACTGGGTACTGGTAGACAGTATTATATTGAATCACTACATACTGGGTACTGGTAGATACAGTATTATATTGAATCACTACATACTGGGTACTGGTAGATACAGTATTATACTGAATCACTACATACTGGGTACTGGTAGACACAGTATTATACTGAATCACTACATACTGGGTACTGGTAGACAGTATTATATTGAATCACTACATACTGGGTACTGGTAGACAGTATTATATTGAAACACTACATACTGGGTACTGGTAGACAGTATTATACTGAATCACTACATACTGGGTACTGGTAGACAGTATTATATTGAATCACTACATACTGGGTACTGGTAGACACAGTATTATATTGAATCACTACATACTGGGTACTGGTAGACAGTATTATATTGAATCACTACATACTGGGTACTGGTAGACACAGTATTATACTGAATCACTACATACTGGGTACTGGTAGATACAGTATTATATTGAATCACTACATACTGGGTACTGGTAGATACAGTATTATATTGAATCACTACATACTGGGTACTGGTAGATACAGTATTATATTGAATCACTACATACTGGGTACTGGTAGACACAGTATTATATTGAATCACTACATACTGGGTACTGGTAGATACAGTATTATATTGAATCACTACATACTGGGTACTGGTAGACAGTATTATATTGAATCACTAGATACTGGGTACTGGTAGACACAGTATTATATTGAATCACTACATACTGGGTACTGGTAGACAGTATTATATTGAATCACTACATACTGGGTACTGGTAAACACAGTATTAAGTATATGAATCACTACATACTGGGTACTGGTAGACAGTATTATATTGAATCACTACATACTGGGTACTGGTAGACAGTATTATATTGAATCACTACATACTGGGTACTGGTAGACACAGTATTATATTGAATCACTACATACTGGGTACTGGTAGACAGTATTATATTGAATCACTACATACTGGGTACTGGTAGACACAGTATTATATTGAATCACTACATACTGGGTACTGGTAGACAGTATTATATTGAATCACTACTACTGGGTACTGGTTTAGACAGTATTATATTGAATCACTAATACTGGGTACTGGTAGACAGTATTATATTGAATCACTACATACTGGGTACTGGTAGACAGTATTATATTGAATCATACATACTGGGTACTGGTAGACAGTATTATATTGAATCACTAGATACTGGGTAACTGGTAGAACAGTATTATATTGAATCACTACATACTGGGTACTGGTAGATACAGTATTATACTGAATCACTACATACTGGGTACTGGTAGATACAGTATATATTGAATCACTACATACTGGGTACTGGTAGACAGTATTATACTGAATCACTACATACTGGGTACTGGTAGACAGTATTATATTGAATCACTACATACTGGGTACTGGTAGACAGTATATATTGAATCACTACATACTGGGTACTGGTAGACACAGTATTATATTGAATCACTACATACTGGGTACTGGTAGACAGTATTATATTGAATCACTACATACTGGGTACTGGTAGATACAGTATTATACTGAATCACTACATACTGGGTACTGGTAGACACAGTATTATACTGAATCACTACATACTGGGTTACTGGTAGATACAGTATTATACTGAATCACTACATACTGGATACTGGTAGACAGTATTATATTGAATCACTACATACTGGGTACTGGTAGACACAGTATTATACTGAATCACTACATACTGGGTACTGGTAGACAGTATTATATTGAATCACTACATACTGGGTACTGGTAGACAGTATTATATTGAAACACTACATACTGGGTACTGGTAGATACAGTATTATATTGAATCACTACATACTGGGTACTGGTAGACAGTATTATATTGAATCAATACATACTGGGTACTGGTAGACACAGTATTATATTGAATCACTACATACTGGGTACTGGTAGACAGTATTATATTGAATCACTACATACTGGGTACTGGTAGACAGTATTATATTGAATCACTACATACTGGGTACTGGTAGACAGTATTATACTGAATCACTACATACTGGGTACTGGTAGACACAGTATTATATTGAATCACTACATACTGGGTACTGGTAGACAGTATTATATTGAATCACTACATACTGGGTACTGGTAGATACAGTATTATATTGAATCACTACATACTGGGTACTGGTAGATACAGTATTATACTGAATCACTACATACTGGGTACTGGTAGATACAGTATTATACTGAATCACTACATACTGGGTACTGGTAGATACAGTATATACTGAATCACTACATACTGGGTACTGGTAGACAGTATTATATTGAATCACTACATACTGGGTACTGGTAGATACAGTATTATATTGAATCACTACATACTGGGTACTGGTAGATACAGTATTATACTGAATCACTACATACTGGGTACTGGTAGACACAGTATTATACTGAATCACTACATACTGGGTACTGGTAGACAGTATTATATTGAATCACTACATACTGGGTACTGGTAGACAGTATTATATTGAAACACTACATACTGGGTACTGGTAGACAGTATTATACTGAATCACTACATACTGGGTACTGGTAGACAGTATTATATTGAATCACTACATACTGGGTACTGGTAGACACAGTATTATATTGAATCACTACATACTGGGTACTGGTAGACAGTATTATATTGAATCACTACATACTGGGTACTGGTAGACACAGTATTATACTGATCACTACATACTGGGTAATGGTACTGGTAGATACAGTATTATATTGATCACTACATACTGGGTACTGGTAGATACAGTATTATATTGAATCACTACATACTGGGTACTGGTAGATACAGTATTATATTGAATCACTACATACTGGGTACTGGTAGATACAGTATTATATTGAATCACTACATACTGGGTACTGGTAGACAGTATTATATTGAATCACTACATACTGGGTACTGGTAGACAGTATTATATTGAATCACTACATACTGGGTACTGGTAGACAGTATTATACTGAATCACTACATACTGGGTACTGGTAGACACAGTATTATATTGAATCACTACATACTGGGTACTGGTAGACACAGTATTATATTGAATCACTACATACTGGGTACTGGTAAACACAGTATTATATTGAATCACTACATACTGGGTACTGGTAGACAGTATTATATTGAATCACTACATACTGGGTACTGGTAGACAGTATTATACTGAATCACTACATACTGGGTACTGGTAGACAGTATTATATTGAATCACTACATACTGGGTACTGGTAGACAGTATTATATTGAATCACTACATACTGGGTACTGGTAGACACAGTATTATACTGAATCACTACATACTGGGTACTGGTAGATACAGTATTATACTGAATCACTACATACTGGGTACTGGTAGACACAGTATTATATTGAATCACTACATACTGGGTACTGGTAGACAGTATTATACTGAATCACTACATACTGGGTACTGGTAGACACAGTATTATATTGAATCACTACATACTGGGTACTGGTAGATACAGTATTATATTGAATCACTACATACTGGGTACTGGTAGATACAGTATTATATTGAATCACTACATACTGGGTACTGGTAGACAGTATTATATTGAATCACTACATACTGGGTACTGGTAGACAGTATTATATTGAATCACTACATACTGGGTACTGGTAGATACAGTATTATACTGAATCACTACATACTGGTTAAATCACTTACATACTGGTACTGGTAGATACAGTATTATATTGAATCACTACATACTGGGTACTGGTAGACACAGTATTATATTGAATCACTACATACTGGGTACTGGTAGACAGTATTATATTGAATCACTACATACTGGGTACTGGTAAACACAGTATTATATTGAATCACTACATACTGGGTACTGGTAAACACAGTATTATATTGAATCACTACATACTGGGTACTGGTAGACAGTATTATACTGAATCACTACATACTGGGTACTGGTAGATACAGTATTATATTGAATCACTACATACTGGGTACTGGTAGACAGTATTATATTGAATCACTACATACTGGGTACTGGTAGACACAGTATTATATTGAATCACTACATACTGGGTACTGGTAGACAGTATTATATTGAATCACTACATACTGGGTACTGGTAGACAGTATTATATTGAATCACTACATACTGGGTACTGGTAGACAGTATTATATTGAATCACTACATACTGGGTACTGGTAGACACAGTATTATATTGAATCACTACATACTGGGTACTGGTAGATACAGTATTATATTATCACTACATACTGGGTACTGGGTAGACAGTATTATATTGAATCACTAGATACTGGGTACTGGTAGACACAGTATTATATTGAATCACTACATACTGGGTACTGGTAGACAGTATTATATTGAATCACTACATACTGGGTACTGGTAAACACAGTATTATATTGAATCACTACATACTGGGTACTGGTAGACAGTATTATATTGAATCACTACATACTGGGTACTGGTAGACAGTATTATATTGAATCACTACATACTGGGTACTGGTAGACACAGTATTATATTGAATCACTACATACTGGGTACTGGTAGACAGTATTATATTGAATCACTACATACTGGGTACTGGTAGACACAGTATTATATTGAATCACTACATACTGGGTACTGGTAGACAGTATTATATTGAATCACTACATACTGGGTACTGGTAGACAGTATTATATTGAATCACTACATACTGGGTACTGGTAGACAGTATTATATTGAATCACTACATACTGGGTACTGGTAGACAGTATTATATTGAATCACTAGATACTGGGTACTGGTAGACACAGTATTATATTGAATCACTACATACTGGGTACTGGTAGATACAGTATTATACTGAATCACTACATACTGGGTACTGGTAGATACAGTATTATATTGAATCACTACATACTGGGTACTGGTAGACAGTATTATACTGAATCACTACATACTGGGTACTGGTAGACAGTATTATATTGAATCACTACATACTGGGTACTGGTAGACAGTATTATATTGAATCACTACATACTGGGTACTGGTAGACACAGTATTATATTGAATCACTACATACTGGGTACTGGTAGACAGTATTATATTGAATCACTACATACTGGGTACTGGTAGATACAGTATTATACTGAATCACTACATACTGGGTACTGGTAGACACAGTATTATACTGAATCACTACATACTGGGTACTGGTAGATACAGTATTATACTGAATCACTACATACTGGATACTGGTAGACAGTATTATATTGAATCACTACATACTGGGTACTGGTAGACACAGTATTATACTGAATCACTACATACTGGGTACTGGTAGACAGTATTATATTGAATCACTACATACTGGGTACTGGTAGACAGTATTATATTGAAACACTACATACTGGGTACTGGTAGATACAGTATTATATTGAATCACTACATACTGGGTACTGGTAGACAGTATTATATTGAATCAATACATACTGGGTACTGGTAGACACAGTATTATATTGAATCACTACATACTGGGTACTGGTAGACAGTATTATATTGAATCACTACATACTGGGTACTGGTAGACAGTATTATATTGAATCACTACATACTGGGTACTGGTAGACAGTATTATACTGAATCACTACATACTGGGTACTGGTAGACACAGTATTATATTGAATCACTACATACTGGGTACTGGTAGACAGTATTATATTGAATCACTACATACTGGGTACTGGTAGATACAGTATTATATTGAATCACTACATACTGGGTACTGGTAGATACAGTATTATACTGAATCACTACATACTGGGTACTGGTAGATACAGTATTATACTGAATCACTACATACTGGGTACTGGTAGACACAGTATTATACTGAATCACTACATACTGGGTACTGGTAGACAGTATTATATTGAATCACTACATACTGGGTACTGGTAGATACAGTATTATATTGAATCACTACATACTGGGTACTGGTAGATACAGTATTATACTGAATCACTACATACTGGGTACTGGTAGACACAGTATTATACTGAATCACTACATACTGGGTACTGGTAGACAGTATTATATTGAATCACTACATACTGGGTACTGGTAGACAGTATTATATTGAAACACTACATACTGGGTACTGGTAGATACAGTATTATATTGAATCACTACATACTGGGTACTGGTAGACAGTATTATATTGAATCACTACATACTGGGTACTGGTAGACAGTATTATACTGAATCACTACATACTGGGTACTGGTAGATACAGTATTATATTGAATCCCTACATACTGGGTACTGGTAGACAGTATTATATTGAATCCCTACATACTGGGTACTGGTAGACACGGGAGTTTTTCATAGCCAGTTGATCTATCCAGGGAAAACTCAAGGCTCCATGGCAAAATGTGTAGAATTGCAGCAAATTAGGATTAAAATAGTAACATTTTCTCTCCACCGCCAAGTCCTCAAATGTCCTTTCCCGGTGCCCGGACCCACAGCTACGCGCCCCCCCCCTCGGCTAAGACCCTTACAGGCGGACCACTCCCCCCACAGCTAGGAACCTTACAGGCGGACCCCTCCCCCCAGCTAAGACCCTTACAGGCGGACCACTCCCCCCCAGCTAAGAACCTTACAGGCCGACCACTCCCCCCCAGCTAAGACCCTTACAGGCCGACCACTCCCCCCCAGCTAAGACCCTTACAGGCGGACCACTCCCCCCCAGCTAAGACCCTTACAGGCCGACCACTCCCCCCCAGCTAAGACCCTTACAGGCCGACCACTCCCCCCCAACTAAGACCCTTACAGGCGGACCACTCCCCCCCAGCTAAGAACCTTACAGGCCGACCACTCCCCCCCAGCTAAGACCCTTACAGGCGGACCACTCCCCCCCAGCTAAGAACCTTACAGGCCGACCACTCCCCCCCAGCTAAGACCCTTACAGGCCGACCACTCCCCCACAGCTAAGACCCTTACAGGCCGACCACGCCCCCCAGCTAAGACCCTTACAGGCCGACCACGCCCCCCAGCTAAGACCCTTACAGGCCGACCACTCCCCCCCTGCTTAGACCCTTTTGATCCAGCCCACAGTGTTGGTTTTTACCATAGTGATGCCTAGCATGGTGGGGCTAACCAGATAAACAGTGTTGGTTTTTACCATAGTGATGCCGAGCATGGTGGGGCTAACCAGATAAACAGTGTTGGTTTTTACCATAGTGATGCCGAGCATGGTGGGGCTAACCAGATAAACAGTGTTGGTTTTTACCATAGTGATGCCGAGCATGGTGGGGCTAACCAGATAAACAGTGTTGGTTTTTACCATAGTGATGCCGAGCATGGTGGGGCTAACCAGATAAACAGTGTTGGTTTTTACCATAGTGATGCCGAGCATGGTGGGGCTAACCAGATAAACAGTGTTGGTTTTTACCATAGTGATGCCGAGCATGGTGGGGCTAACCAGATAAACAGCGTTGGTTTTTACCATAGTGATGCCGAGCATGGTGGGGCTAACCAGATAAACAGTGTTGGTTTTTACCATAGTGATGCCGAGCATGGTGGGGCTAACCAGATAAACAGTGTTGGTTTTTACCATAGTGATGCCGAGCATGGTGGGGCTAACCAGATAAACAGCGTTGGATTTTACCATAGTGATGCCGAGCATGGTGGGGCTAACCAGATAAACAGTGTTGGTGTTTACCATAGTGATGCGGAGCATGGTGGGGCTAACCAGATAAACAGTGTTGGTTTTTACCATAGTGATGCCGAGCATGGTGGGGCTAACCAGATAAACAGTGTTGGTTTTTACCATAGTGATGCCGAGCATGGTGGGGCTAACCAGATAAACAGTGTTGGTGTTTACCATAGTGATGCCGAGCATGGTGGGGCTAACCAGATAAACAGTGTTGGTGTTTACCATAGTGATGCCGAGCATGGTGGGGCTAACCAGATAAACAGGTGCCTGGGTGGAGGAGGAGGCACCGCTGTCATGTTGGCTTCTTTCCCAGAAAGAGTAAAACACATCTGCCCAGCAGACGATCCACAGGAGAAAACCTACTGCCTGAAGAACAGGATGAGAGGAGAGCAGGAAGAACACGTCATTGTGCATTTTCAGATCATGGAAATTCATATTTTGCTTTAAACCCCACTCCCGGAGAAACACATGCACCCAAACACACACACACACACACACATCCTCGCCGGCCAACCGCAGGGCAGTGACCCTGGAGCAGCTGAGGGGTCAAGTTTAAGTGCCACAACGGCAGGAGGCATCTAGGATGTTATTGCTACTCTAGGATACTCACTCCTCACTACTTTTGCCCAGAGCCTTTCTGACCAGGGCCCTAGGGGTAGTGCGTGAAAAGTAGTGTGTGAAATAGGGAACCATTTGGGATGCAGTTGAAGAAAGAGGAAGAGGAAATTAGATCTTTAGGTAAGGTGTGTGTCGGGATGTTGTCTTGTCAGACACTCTACCACACAGAGAAGCCTGTGTTCTGAAATGACTCTCCTGGTTGTTCAGAGAGAGACTGTTCTGAAATGACTCTCCTGGTTGTTCAGAGAGAGACTGTTCTGAAATTACTCCTGGTTGTTCAGAGAGAGACTGTTCTGAAATGACTCTCCTGGTTGTTCAGAGAGAGACTGTTCTGAAATGACTCTCCTGGTTGTTCAGAGAGAGACTGTTCTGAAATGACTCTCCTGGTTGTTCAGAGAGAGACTGTTCTGAAATTACTCTCCTGGTTGTTCAGAGAGAGACTGTTCTGAAATGACTCTCCTGGTTGTTCAGAGAGAGACTGTTCTGAAATTACTCTCCTGGTTGTTCAGAGAGAGAGTGTTAGCTTGCTATATATGTTTCTCTGGTTGTTCAGAGAGAGAGTGTGTTAGCTTGCTATATATGTTTCTCTGGTTGTTCAGAGAGAGAGAGAGTGTTAGCTTGCTATATATGTTTCTCTGGTTGTTCAGAGAGTGTTAGCTTGCTATATATGTTTCTCTGGTTGTTCAGAGAGAGAGTGTGTTAGCTTGCTATATATGTTTCTCTGGTTGTTCAGAGAGAGAGCGTGTTAGCTTGCTATATATGTTTCTCTGGTTGTTTAGAGAGAGAGCGTGTTAGCTTGCTATATATGTTTCTCTGGTTGTTCAGAGAGTGTTAGCTTGCTATATATGTTTCTCTGGTTGTTCAGAGAGTGTTAGCTTGCTATATATGTTTCTCTGGTTGTTCAGAGAGAGAGAGTGTTAGCTTGCTATATATGTTTCTCTGGTTGTTCAGAGAGAGAGTGTGTTAGCTTGCTAAATATGTTTCTCTGGTTGTTCAGAGTGTGTTAGCTTGCTATATATGTTTCTCTGGTTGTTCAGAGAGAGAGTGTGTTAGCTTGCTATATATGTTTCTCTGGTTGTTCAGAGAGAGAGCGTGTTAGCTTGCTATATATGTTTCTCTGGTTGTTCAGAGAGAGAGAGTGTTAGCTTGCTATATATGTTTCTCTGGTTGTTCAGAGAGAGAGAGTGTTAGCTTGCTATATATGTTTCTCTGGTTGTTCAGAGAGAGAGAGTGTTAGCTTGCTATATATGTTTCTCTGGTTGTTCAGAGAGAGAGTGTGTTAGCTTGCTATATATGTTTCTCTGGCTGTTCAGAGAGAGAGAGAGTGTTAGCTTGCTATATATGTTTCTCTGGTTGTTCAGAGAGAGAGAGTGTTAGCTTGCTATATATGTTTCTCTGGTTGTTCAGAGAGAGAGAGTGTTAGCTTGCTATATATGTTTCTCTGGTTGTTCAGAGAGAGAGAGAGTGTTAGCTTGCTATATATGTTTCTCTGGTTGTTCAGAGAGAGAGAGAGTGTTAGCTTGCTATATATGTTTCTCTGGTTGTTCAGAGAGAGAGAGTGTTAGCTTGCTATATATGTTTCTCTGGTTGTTCAGAGAGAGAGAGAGTGTTAGCTTGCTATATATGTTTCTCTGGTTGTTCAGAGAGTGTGTGTTAGCTTGCTATATATTTTTCTCTGGTTGTTCATATATTCAGTTTGGGGTCACTGATTTTGTACGTTTGCCCACTGACAAAGAAAGGATCAGTCTATAATTTTAATGGTAGGTTTATTTGAACAGTGAGAGACAGAATAACAACAAAAATATCCAGAAAAACACATGTGAAAATTGTTATAAATTGATTTGCATTTTAAACCCGGACTCACGGTTTTGGCTCTGTTGAGGTGGGTCATGCATATGTAGCCCCGGTCATGGCTTTTGAGGTACAGGAAATAGATTGGGGCACAGACCCAGAGGTAGAGACAGGGGACCCATACCAGCACTGTGCTCTGAAAGCACTGGGTCAGATCTGGGTTTCCCACGTGCCACGTACGGTTCCAATCCTGGAGGGGGGGGGATTAAATGACAGATGAGTGAGAGACACAACAGCTCATTCAACATAGTGTTGATAAGGACATGGTGACCTAAGCAGAAAGAGACTGGCACCCAGACAGGGTAGGCTAATAAATGACACCCTATGGGACCTGGGCAAATGTAGTGCACTATACAGGGAATAGGGAACCCTCTGGGGTCAAAAGTAGTGCACTATATAGGGAATAGGGTTGCATTTGGGGTCAAACGTAGTGCACTATATAGGGAATGGGGTTCCATTTGGGGTCAAAAGTAGTGCACTAAATAGGGAATAGGGAACCATGTGGGGTCAAAAGTAGTGCACTAAATAGGGAATAGGGAACCATTTGGGGTCAAAAGTAGTGCACTATACAGGGAACAGGGTGCCATTGGGGGTCAAAAGTAGTGCACTATACAGGGAACAGGGTGCCATTGGGGGTCAAAAGTAGTGCACTATATAGGGAATAGTGTGCCCTATGGGACACAGCCTCAGACTGCTGTGTTCAGACAGTGAATTATGACAAGGCCTAATGTTAGTAGAGCTACAGAGACTAATACATTCATACAAGACACCAGGCTACATAACTACACCTTGTGTGGAAACACACAGTGTTTGTGTGTGTGTGTGTGTGTGTGTGTGTGTGTGTGTGTGTGTGTGTGTGTGTGTGTGTGTGTGTGTGTGTGTGTGTGTGTGTGGACGACCACAGCGTCTGTTCTTCATCTCAGTGAATGAGGTGTTTCTAATAAAGCCCACATAAACATTCCTGCCTTGGCACAAAGGAGGGAACTGGAGGCAGGGTGCCAGGCCTGCCACACACAGACACACCTTCCTCTCTCGGTCCTTTACTAAAGTCTATCGCTTTTGGCTGTATTGTTTGATAACACTTTACCAAAATCCTGAGTTCATAAGGCGTTTATAACACTGATACAACACTGGCATATCACAACACTGAGACAACACTGTCACAACACAACACTGAGACAAAACTGTCACGAGACAACACGATCATGAGCCAACACTGAAACACTGTCACGAGACAACACTGACACGAGACAACACTGTCACGAGACAACACTGTCACGAGACAACACTGCCACGAGACTACACTGAGACAACACTGTCACGAGACAACACTGTCACAACACTGTCACGAGACAACACTGTCACAACACTGTCACGAGACAACACTGTCACGAGACAACAGTCATGAGACAACACTGTCACGAGACAACACTGTCACAACACAACACTGTCACGAGACAACACTGTCACGAGACAACACTGTCACAACACTGTCACGAGACAACACTGTCACGAGACAACACTGTCATGAGACAACACTGTCATGAGACAACACTGTCACGAGACAACAGTCATGAGACAACACTGACACAACATGTTATGACAGCTGTTTTTACCTGAATCCTGAGTCATACTGTGTATGTGTTCAATAACCCTACTGTTTAATCAGTCTGACCATGGCTGCTAAAGGACAAGCAACTCCAAGGTACTCATGACCAGTGACCAGTTCAGTGATTTTGGAAAGCACTTGTCTCAATACCCTTTGGCTTGGCTCTTACCCCTTTGGAATTTATTTGGTTCAATAACTGAGCCAGTGAATAGACAACAAAGCCCCGTAGAATATAGAAGTGTACAATCACACTACCAGGTCTCTCATAACAGGTTCCAAAGGGTTGTGGGACTGGGTGATGAGATTGCATGTTATCATAACTCAGGAAGCCATAGACCTTATTGACAAAATGCATGTTATTAGGCCTAACGGTCTCTGAAATCCCATACCTAGAACAACAGCTGGAACATTGTGGAAGGCAAGGCAACCCGTCTGCTTAGCGAGACTAGGCCTAACACTAATTAGACCTACACCCTGTTATTAACATTTGGGCAAATGGACCTCTAACACTTGTAGCTAAATTCCTTAGGTCATGCTGAGCAAAGCCCTATCTAGCCAGCCCAGCTGACAGATTACTTATTAGGCAATATAGATAGATTCTATCTACATGACATAACATTATGTGTCACTTCAAATATGTCTAACTCTTTTGGGCTCCCGAGTGGGGCAGCGGTCTAAGGCACTGCATCTCAGTGCTAGAGGCGTCACTACAGACCCTGGTTTGATCCCGGGCTGTATCATAACCGGCCGTGATTGGGAGTCCCATAGGGCGGCGCACAATTGGCCCAGCATCGTTAGGGTTTGGCCGGGGGGAGGCCGTCATTGTAAATGAGTTTGTTCTTAACTGACTTGCCTAGTTAATCTTCTAGTTCAGTGGCATAACAAGCTTGGTTGGATTCCACACATACTACATGATTTGACAATAGGTTTCTAGTTAGAAACCCCCAAAAACTAACTAGCTAATGTAATAATAATGTCCTCTCTATGTTGCTGCTACTCGTAGTGGATGGTGTGTACAGGTTTTAACAAACAAAGTCCTCTTGCAACAGCTGGTAGACTTGCTGTAGCATTCACAAGCGTTCTTGTGTTGTGGACCTTGCTAGCAAGAGAGGCTTGCCATCATACCTGGGTGTTATGTCATGAAAGTTACCTAGCGAACATTTAATGGAAACACTTTGCTCCATCAACAACAAAGCAGAGGTAGTGTGAGACTCGAATGAAGGTGTTAGAATAGTGAGTTTTAGCTAGCAGGTTAGCTAACATAATAGGAATCAATGGTGTTTAATCACTGAAAGCTGTTAAGCTAGCTAGACACAACTTCACAATCGTCGACTTTTACTAATAGTGATATACCTTTTTAAATGCACTATCACGTTATTTCAACCTCTATTTCACACATTATTAATAAAATTAAGCTTAGCTAGTTAGCTCAAGTCAACACATTCCAACCGGCATAACGACGGCCTTGCTAACTAACCTAGCTAGCTACTGTTAGCTAACGCTAGTGTTACCAAAGACAGTACAGTAACGTGGTAATATTACCACGCTTAGTTCAGGCAGACACCGTCATTACAAGCAAAGCCGCTGATAGCAAGCTGGAAAACAACTGTTGGCGTCAACATTGTAAAGCAGCTAAAGACAGCGACTTGGCTAGCTCGGTCGGAACAGTGGAACTTACCCAAAACGGGTCGGAACCGTCCGCACTGCAGAACTTGTCCAAACCCATTCGCGGTTGTTCAAGTTATACTCTGATAATTTGGGTTAACGGCGCTACCGCTTTGATTTGGTTTCATAAGCGCACTTCTGTTGGCGCTCCTGTAAACAAGATAGAAGGTTACCGCTAGGGGACGCTATAACTCAATCGGTAACAGTGCGTTTAGCTGGTGTGTGTGTGTGGGTGTGTGTTGGGTGTGTGTCAATCTGTGACAGTGCGCTTAGCTGTATGTATGTATGTATGTATGTATGTATGTATGTATGTATGTATGTATGTATGTATGTATGTATGTATGTATGTATGTATGTATGTATGTATGTATGTATGTGTGTGTGTGTGTGTGTGTGTGTGTGTCACTTGTTATTTTACTCTGTGGGGGGCCACCGCTGGTGTGCATGCAGGTCTATTTAAAACCTCTAGAATAACATGCCAATGGCACACTTTTCCCTATGGGCCCTGGTCAAAAGTAGTGCCCTATTCCCTATGGGCCCTGGTCAAAAGTAGTGCCCTATTCCCTATGGGCCCTGGTCAAAAGTAGTGCCCTATTCCCTATGGGCCCTGGTCAAAAGTAGTGCCCTATTCCCTATGGGCCCTGGTCAAAAGTAGTGCACTATATAGGGAATAAGGTGTATTTTTTCATTTCAGAAAGGACTGTAACAACAGGGCCCTCAGAAAGTATTCACACCCCTTGACTTTATCCATATTATTTTGTGTTACAGCCGGAATTCAAAATGGATTGTGTCACTGATCTACACACAGTATCCCATAATGGAATTATGATTGGATACATTTTTACTAAATAATAAAAAAAAATGAAAAGCTGGTCTTGAATCAATAAGTATTCAACTCCTTTGTTATGGCAGGCCGAAATAAGTTCAGGAGTTGGACTCACTCTGACTGCAATAACAGTGTTTAAGATCATTTTTACAATTATCTGTAAGGTCCCTCAGTCGAGCAGTGAATTTCAAGCACAGATTCAACCACAAATAAGAGGGAGGTTTTCCAATGCCTCGCAAAGAACGGCAACTATTGGTCGATGGGAATGAAAAAAATATATTCCTTTTCAGCATGGTGCAGTTATTACTTCCACTTTGGATGGTGTATCAATACACCCAGTCACTACAAAGATACAGGCGCCCTTCCTAACTCAGTTGCCAGAGAGGAAGGAAAACGCTCAGGGAGGAAACCGCTCATGAGGCTAATGGTGACTTTAAACAGTTGCATAGTTTAATGGCTGTGATAGGAGAAAACTGAGGATGGACGAACAATATTACAGTTACTCCACAATACTAACATAAATGAGGGAAAAGAAGGAAGGAATACAAATATTCCAAAACATACATCCTGTTTGCAATAAGGCGCTAAAGTAATTCTGCAAAAGATGTGGCAAAGAAAGGAACTTTTGGTCCTAAATACAAAGCGTTATGTTTGGGGCAAAACCAACACACACACACATCACTGAGTACCACGCTTCATGTTTTCAAGCATGGTGGTGGCTGCGTCATGTTATGAGTATGCTTGTCATCGGCAAGGACTCGTTTTTCAGGATAAAAAGTAACAGAATAGAGCTAAATACAGGCAAAATCCTAGAGGAAAACATTTACATTTAAGTCATTTAGCAGACGCTCTTATCCAGAGCGACTTACAAATTGGTGCATTCACCTTATGATATCCATTGGAACAACCACTTTACAATAGTGCATCTAAATCTTTTAAGGGGGGGGGTTAGAAGGATTACTTTATCCTATCCTAGGTATTCCTTAAAGAGGTGGGGTTTCAGGTGTCTCCGGAAGGTGGTGATTGACTCCGCTGTCCTGGCGTCGTGAGGGAGCTTGTTCCACCATTGGGGTGCCAGAGCAGCGAACAGTTTTGACTGGGCTGAGCGGGAACTGTGCTTCCTCAGAGGTAGGGAGGCGAGCAGGCCAGAGGTGGATGAACGCAGTGCCCTTGTTTGGGTGTAGGGCCTGATCAGAGCCTGAAGGTACGGAGGTGCCGTTCCCCTCACAGCTCCGTAGGCAAGCACCATGGTCTTGTAGCGGATGCGAGCTTCAACTGGAAGCCAGTGGAGAGAGCGGAGGAGCGGGGTGACGTGAGAGAACTTGGGAAGGTTGAACACCAGACGGGCTGCGGCGTTCTGGATGAGTTGTAGGGGTTTAATGGCACAGGCAGGGAGCCCAGCCAACAGCGAGTTGCAGTAATCCAGACGGGAGATGACAAGTGCCTGGATTAGGACCTGCGCCGCTTCCTGTGTGAGGCAGGTTCAGTCTGCTTTCCACCAGACAGTCAGAGACAAATTCACCTTTCAGCAGGACAAATACCTTAAACACAAGGCCAAATATACAAGTCAACATTGAATGTTCCTTCATGGCATAGTTATAGTTTTGACTTAAATCGTCTTGAAATCTATGACAAGACTAGAAAATGGCTGTCTAGCAATGATCAACAACCAACTTGACAGAGCTTGAATAATTTTAGAAAGAATAATGTGCAAATATTGTACAACCCAGGTGTGTAAAGCTCTTAGAGACTTACCCAGAAACACTCACAGCTGTAATCGCTGCCAAAGTGGATTCTAACATCTATTGACTCAGGAGGTTGACTACTTATCTAATTAGGATATATTACCGTTTTATTTTCCATTAATAAAATAAAACAATATTCAAAATGTTCTTCCACTTTGAAATTACAGATTATTTGGTGTAGATCTTTGACAAAAAAAAGACAATTTAATCCATTTGAATCACACTTCAAAACACAACAAAATGTGGAAAAAAATCAAGGTGAGGGAATACTTTCTGAAGGCACTGTAATTCACCCCCACATCCTGGCTGCTGTCTCATCCATAAAAGGCATTGTATGTGTCCCAAATGGCACCCTATTCCTTACATAGTTCACTGCTCTGGTCAAAAGTAGTGCACTATGTAGGGAATAGGGTGCCATTTGGGATGTAGAAATACCCACTGCTGTCTCATCCTTATATGGTCCTTTTCCCTTGGGTCAGTTTGATCATTTGAATAACCATACAGAGAGATACTGTGTGGCACTATGCCTGCAGAGCTACAGAGACGTACCATGTTGATATAGCTTAGTCCTAGGCCTGCAGAGCTACAGAGAGACACCATGGTTATATAGCTTAGTCCTAGATCTGGAGAGCTACAGAGACGTACCATGTTGATATAGCTTAGTCCTAGATCTGGAGAGCTACAGAGAGACACCATGTTGATATAGCTTAGTCCTAGGCCTGCAGAGCTACAGAGACGTACCGTGTTGATATAGCTTAGTCCTAAGCCTGCAGAGCTACAGAGAGATACCATGTTGATGTAGCTTAGTCCTAAGCCTGCAGAGCTACAGAGAGACACCATGTTGATATAGCTTAGTCCTAGATCTGGAGAGCTACAGAGACGTACCATGTTGATATAGCTTAGTCCTAGGCCTGCAGAGCTACAGAGAGACACCATGTTGATATAGCTTAGTCCTAGATCTGGAGAGCTACAGAGAGACACCATGTTGATATAGCTTAGTCCTAGATCTGGAGAGCTACAGAGACGTACCATGTTGATATAGCTTAGTCCTAGGCCTGCAGAGCTACAGAGAGACACCATGTTGATATAGCTTAGTCCTAGATCTGGAGAGCTACAGAGACGTACCATGTTGATATAGCTTAGTCCTAGGCCTGCAGAGCTACAGAGAGATACCATGTTGATATAGCTTAGTCCTAGATCTGGAGAGCTAGCCACAAGTGGTGTTGGAAATAAATGATGCTCCCCACTGGGGGTATAGGGTAATGATACCTGTCTCCTAGTGCGGGTATATGGTAAGGATACCTGTCTCCTAGTGGGGGTATAGGGTAATGATACCTGTCTCCCAGTGGGGGTATAGGGTAATGATACCTGTCTCATATTGGGGGGGTATAGGGTAATGATACCTGTCTCCTAGTGGGGGTATAGGGTAATGATACCTGTCTCCTAGTGGGGGTATAGGGTAATGATACCTGTCTCCTAGTGGGGGTATAGGGTAATGATACCTGTCTCCTAGTGGGGGTATATGGTAATGATACCTGTCTCCTAGTGGGGGTATAGGGTAATGATACCTGTCTCCTAGTGGGGGTATAGGGTAATGATACCTGTCTCCTAGTGGGGGTATATGGTAAGGATACCTGTCTCCTAGTGGGGGGGTATATGGTAATGATACCTGTCTCCTTTCGGGGGTATACAGTGAGGGAAAAAGTATTTGATCCCCTGCTGATTTTGTACATTTGCCCACTGACAAAGAAATGATCAGTCTATATTTTTAATGGTAGGTTTATTTGAACAGTGAGAGACAGAGTAACAACAACAAAATCCAGAAAAACGCATGTCAAAAATGTTAGAAAATTATTTGCGTTTTAATGAGGGAAATAAGTATTTGACCCCTCTGCAAAACATGACTTAGTACTTGGTGGCAAAACCCTTGTTGGCAATCACAGAGGTCAGACGTTTCTTGTAGTTGGCCACCAGGTTTGCACACATCTCAGGAGGGATTTTGTCCCACTCCTCTTTGCAGATCTTCTCCAAGTCATTAAGGTTTCGAGGCTGACGTTTGACAACTCGAACCTTCAGCTCCCTCCACAGATTTTCAATGGGATTAAGGTCTGGAGACTGGCTAGGCCACTCCAGGACCTTAATGTGCTTCTTCTTGAGCCACTCCTTTGTTGCCTTGGCCGTGTGTTTTGGGTCATTGTCATGCTGGAATGCCCATTGTGGCAGATGAATCAGAATTAGTTGGGTAACATAGATAATTAAGATGTTTTATTTGCATAATATGCTTATGTGAGATAATTGTCATTAGAATGTATCCCTTTGGACTCTGGTGTCTTTCAGTTGCACTTTTTCCTTAGCTGGGGCTCAGTCGCTTGGGGCCCAGAGAGGGGAGAGGTCAGGCTTGTCTTTCACATGTCCCTGGTGCTATGCAGAATATCAGAAAGGGAAGAGGACAGGATGGAACATTGTCTACATATGTGTGTGTGTCTTACTGAGGATGGGCCTCTATGAGATAGCACTGACAGAGGAGATTTACGATGTCTTTTGATAATAACGCCTAAAGAGCATTCCATTGGATGAGCTAATGGTTCTGTTCTATACCGTACCAGGGAGAGACGTTCCAGTTTGGAGTAGGAGGACCAGACACTGGTCTATACAATGAACACTGTTGTTTTATAGATATCTTTCATACAAAACTTAACCTTGTGACCCATTCTATGTATCTGTGGTTCGTCATGTACGTTGAAAGGGGTGTATCTTGGCTATAAAAGATCTTTGTGCTTTTGTGTAGTCACTTTTCAATGGTTCATTAGAGATAGCGCATCATTGAAAGTCAAGTGCTTTTGCAAAAGCATCTTAATTATTAAAGATGTAGTTTTAAGTATAACTCTGACTGGTGTGTGAAGTTTGTAACTCTCCTCATTTGGTAATGCAGAAATTAGCCACCACATCATCCACAACCCATTTTCAATGCCCTGGCTGAGGGAAGGAGGTTCTCACCCAATATTTGACGGTACATGGCCCCGTCCATTGTCCCTTTGATGCGGTGAAGTTGTCCTGTCCCCTTAGCAGAAAAACACCCCCAAAGCATAATGTTTCCACCTCCATGTTTGACGGTGGGGATGGTGTTCTTGGGGTCATAGGCAGCATCCCTCCTCCTCCAAACACGGCGAGTTGAGTTGATGCCAAAGAGCTCCATTTTGGTCTCATCTGACCACAACACTTTCACCCAGTTGTCCTCTGAATCATTCAGATGTTCATTGGCAAACTTCAGACGGGCATGTATATGTGCTTTCTTGAGCAGGGGGACCTTGCGGGCGCTGCAGGATTTCAGTCCTTCACGGCGTAGTGTGTTACCAATTGTTTTCTTGGTGACTATAGTCCCAGCTGCCTTGAGATCATTGACAAGATCTTCCCCTGTAGTACTGGGCTGATTCCTCACCGTTCTCATGATCATTGCAACTCCACGAGGTGAGATCTTGCATGGAGCCCCAGGCCGAGGGAGATTGACAGTTATTTTGTGTTTCTTCCATCTTGTCCCTGACATCCTTGGAGAGCTCTTTGGTCTTGGCCATGGTGGAGAGTTTGGAATCTGATTGATTGATTGCTTCTGTGGACAGGTGTCTTTTATACAGGTAACAAGCTGAGATTAGGAGCACTCCCTTTAAGAGGTCAAATACTTATTTCCCTCATTAAAATGCAAATCAATTTATAACATTCTTGACATGCGTTTTTCTGGATTTTTTTGATGTTATTCTGTCTCTCACTGTTCAAATAAACCTACCATTAAAATTATAGACTGATAATTTCTTTGTCAGTGGGCAAACGTACAAAATCAGCAGGGGATCAAATACTTTTTCCCCTCACTGTAGGGTAATGATACCTGTCTCCTATGGGGGGGGGGGGGGGGGTATAGGGTAATGATACCTGTCTCATAGTGGGGGTATAGGGTAATGATACCTGTCTCCTAGAGGGGGGTATAGGGTAATGATACCTGTCTCATAGTGGGGGTATAGGGTAATGATACCTGTCTCATAGTGGGGGTATAGGGTAATGATACCTGTCTCATAGTGGGGGGTATAGGGTAATGATACCTGTCTCCTAGTGGGGGTATAGGGTAATGATACCTGTCTCATAGTGGGGGTATAGGGTAATGATACCTGTCTCCTAGTGGGGGTATAGGGTAAGGATACCTGTCTCCTAGTGGGGGGTATAGGGTAATGATACCTGTCTCCTAGTGGGGGTATAGGGTAATGATACCTGTCTCCTAGTGGGGGTATAGGGTAATGATACCTGTCTCCTAGTGGGGGTATAGGGTAATGATACCTGTCTCATATTGGGGGGGGGTATAGGGTAATGATACCTGTCTCCTAGTGGGGGTATAGGGTAATGATACCTGTCTCATATTGGGGGGGTATAGGGTAATGATACCTGTCTCCCAGTGGGGGGGTATAGGGTAATGATAACTGTCTCCCAGTGGGGGTATAGGGTAATGATACCTGTCTCATAGTGGGGGGTATAGGGTAATGATACCTGTCTCCTAGTGGGAGTATATGGTAATGATACCTGTCTCACTCTCTCATTATACTGTCTGTCACACAACCAATGAAGTCGGAAGTTTACATACACCTTAGCCAAATACATTTAAACTCAGTTTTTCACAGTTCCTGACATAGTAAAAATTCCCTGTCTTAGGTCAGTTAGGATTACCACTTTATTTTAAGAATGTGAAATGTCAGAATAATGGTAGAGAGAATGACTTATTTCAGCTTTTATTTCTTTCTTCACATTCCCAGTGGGTCAGAAGTTTACATACACTCAATTAGTATTTCTTAGCATTGCCTTTAAATTGTTTAACATGGGTCAAAAGTTTCGGGAGCCTTCCACAAGCTTCCCACAACAAGCTGGGTGAATTTTGGCCCATTCCTCCTGACAGAGTTTCAGTTCTGCCCACAAATT
Organism: Salmo trutta; assembly: GCF_901001165.1. NCBI lineage: Eukaryota > Metazoa > Chordata > Actinopteri > Salmoniformes > Salmonidae > Salmo > Salmo trutta. The sequence goes on along the minus strand of NC_042957.1, from coordinate 80,244,873 downwards.
TTCTATAGGATTGAGGTCAGGGCTTTGTGATGGCCACTCCAATACCTTGTCTTTGTTGTCCTTAAGCCATTTTGCCACAACATTGGAAGTTTGCTTGGGGTCATTGTCCATTTGGAAGACCCATTTGCGACCAAGCTTAACCTTCCTGACTGATGTCTTGAGATGTTGCTTCAATATATCCACATAATTTTCCTGCTTCATGATGCCATCTATTTTGTGAAGTGCACCAGTCCCTCCTGCAGCAAAGCACCCCCACAACATGATGCAGCCACCCCCGTGCTTCACGGTTGGGATGGTGTTCTTCGGCTTGCAAGCCTCCCCCTTTTTCCTCTAAACATAACGATGGTCATTATGGCCAATCAGTTCTATTTTTGTTTCATCAGACCAGAGGACATTTCTCAAAAAAGTACAATCTTTGTCCCCATGTGCAGTTGCAAACCGTAGTCTGGCTTTTTTATGGCGGTTTTGGAGCAGTGGCTTCTTCCTTGCTGAGCGGCCTTTCAGGTTATGTCGATATAGGACTCATTTTACAGTGGATATAGATATTTTTGTACCTGTTTCCTCCAGCATCTTCACAAGGTCCTTTGCTGTTGTTCTGGGATTGATTTGCACTTTTTGCATCAAATTATGTTCATCTCTAGGAGACAGAACGCGTCTCCTTCCTGAGCGGTATGACGGCTGCGTGGTCCCATGGTGTTTATACTTGCGTACTATTGTTTGTACAGATGAACATGGCACCTTCAGGCGTTTGGAAATTGCTCCCAAGGATGAACCAGACTTGTGGAGGTCTACAATTTTTTCTGAGGTCTTGGCTGATTTCTTTTGATTTCCCCATGATGTCAAGCAAAGAGGCACTGAGTTTGAAGGTAGGCCTTGAAATACATCCACAGGTACACCTCTAATTGACTCAAATTATGTCAATTAGCCTATCAGAAGCTTCTAAAGCCATGACATCATTTTCTGGAATTTTCCAAGCTGTTTAAAGGCACAGTTAACTTAGTGTATGTAAACTTCTGACGCACTGGAATTGTGATACAGTGAATTATAAGTGAAATAATCTGTCTGTAAACAATTGTTGGAAAAATGACTTGTGTCATGCACAAAGTAGATGTTCTAACCGACTTGCCAAAACTATAGTTTGTTAACAAGAAATTTGTGGAGTGGTTGAAAAACGAGTTTTAATGACTCCAACCTAAGTGTATGTAAACTTCTGACTTCAACTGTACCCTAACCACACAGACATCAGTATCTCTCTCCCTCTATATCTCTCTCTATCTATCTTGCACTCACTGCCTCTCTCACTGTCTCTCTCTGCATGCCTCTCCCCCTCTCTCTCTACCCATCTCTCTCTTTATCTCTCTCTCCCCTCTCTCTCCCCCTCCCTCTCTTTACATTTCTACAGATGATCATACATGTGATTATATATTACACAGCAGAGTTCCAGATCATAAGGCATTATGACACAGACAAGGATAAGGTTCAGTCCACAGTTAGTTTCCACAATGTCCTTACATGCACTTGAGCCAAGTAGGCCATTGACTCTGAGTAAATAGAATGCAAAATATCTTCAAGATAGCATTGAAAGCATTAAACACATAATATGTGTCCCAAATGACACCCTATTCCCTATATAAGGCATTACTTTTGACCATAGCTCTGTGGGTCCTGGCCACCCTGATCAAAAGCAGTGCACTATATAGGGAATAGGGTGTTATTTGGGATTCAAGAGCTGGTTCATTTCCATGCATTTCCATGGGCTGTAATTCCTAATTATGCCACATATCTTGATCCTTCCTCATTGAGCACAGAAACTCTGTCCAGAGAGAGAGAGAGAGAGAGAGAGAGAGAGAGAGAGAGAGAGAGAGAGAGAGAGAGAGAGAGAGAGAAAGAGCACAATATTTAGGCTACAGATAAACACAAAAATTAGATAAACAAAAAAAACATATCCTTAGGCTATATTGTAACATTCTCCTTTCAAATTGTGGCATTTAGATAAAAGGTGAATAGGCCTATGCATGTTTTATTTGTTGTAATGGTGGTAGGCTATTCCATAAAAGACATAAACGTTTTATTTCATTCATTACAAAGAGGTGCTCTGGCAGTAGGATTGAATAGGCCTAAGTCACCATGTGTGGAAGGTCATGCCAAGGAGTGGAATGACAGCACAAACAAACTGGTACCGGGGTACCTCAACGCGTTGGCTGCTGTCAAATGTTGGTCACCATAGAGACGAGGAGGAACCGCGCGCGCTGCTCTCCTCCCACGGGCGGAGCGGGCCGGTTTAAATACCTGGGTAGGATGCTTCATCCGGTGGAAGGATAGTTCAACCCTGAGCAGTTTACCTGTCCCGTCCCGCTATCTCGTGGAGTAACGTACACCGAGACAACTTTGTAGGATAGACTACATCCCGAGTCCAACATCTACCGGACAAAGACTAAAAGTGAGTATTGAGTCTGCTTCCTTTTAAATAAATGTGGCCGGTTGCGAATAGTCTACCGGTAACAGCCTGCCGTTCTGTATAGACAGGTGCAGATAGAGAGGTCTGTTACTGCGTGCAGGAGAGAGTTGTTTGAACATGGAAATACATAGTTCTGTTCGAAGAAACACCGGTGGAAAAGGAAATATGCTACAACATTTTAGGCCTCGCTGCACCTGTTCAGGTACTACATGTGTTGCCTTGCAACGTTTCAATCAACAATGTGCACTTTATTGGACTTTCAGATAAATTGTTGTATTTAGATGACGTTTCGACTTTTACATGTAGGACTGATCACCTGGGTCTCAGTTTGTTTTTTAGAGATGTGGTGATATAATGGTATAGTTGGGTTGGGTTTGAACAGGCAATAAGCACGACATTACCTACCTACTGTGCCATAAAGGTTTAGACCTCTTGACAGAGGCTGTGCTATGCTTACACACAGGCTAGGATAATAGAGTGATGTTTATGTCAGGTGATAGACTTTTTCCAATTGCCATTTCATTTATTAGCATGTCACCTTGTGCAACAATTCATAGACCTATAAAATAAGTAAAACCATCATCCCCAGTCAACAGAAGTTGGTTTGACACCAGCGTTGGGATCAATCCCATTTCAACTCCATCTACTCAAAATGCAATGGCACCATTCAATAACTTGAATGTGAATTTCAATTCATCTCCTCTATTGAAATGGAATTGACCCGAACCCGGATATCCCCGCTGGCCCAGCCACCACACACCGCAGCACCTGGTAACCTGTCCTTGCTGTGCACCCAGAACATAATCAGCTAATGTCAAAGTGGGGTCCTTTTACTGGACACTTTCATCTCTTCATTCAAAGACTCAATCATGGACATTCTTACTGACAGTTGGGGCTGCTTTGGGTGATGTATTGTTGTCTCTACCTTCTTGCCATTTGTTCTGTTGTCTGTGCCCAATAATGTTTGTACCATGTTTTGTGCTGCTACCATGTTGTGATGCTACCATGTTGTGTTTCTACCATGCTGTGTTGTCATGTTGTGTTGCTACCATGCTGTGTTGTCATGTGTTGCTGCCTTGCTATGTTGTTGTCTTAGGTCTCTCTTTATGTAGTGTTGTGTTGTCTCTCTTGTCGTGATGTGTGTTTTGTCCTATATTTTTACTTCATTTATTTTTAATCCCAGCCCCCGTCCCCGCAGCAAGCCTTTTGCCTTTTGGTTGGCCGTCATTGTAAATAAGAATTTGTTCTTAACTGACGTTCCTAGTTAAATAAATGTTTAATAAAAAATAAAAAAAATGTTAATACTGTGACCAGAGACGAAGCGCCTAGTGACTGACTGACTGACAGGTCACCATGTTGGTGTCAACAGTAACGCTAGGCTGGAGCTGGCCACAGGAGAGGAGAGACGGACTGGACACACAGTCCCCTTATAAGGAATAGACGTGGTTAAGTCCCTGGCTGTGCCCTTAATCGTACCCTATGGGCCCTGGTCAAAAGTAGTGCACTACATAGAGAGTAGGATGCCATTTGGGACGCACGCCCTAGCATCTCTCTGTATAGGGCCATCAGAGGCAGTGGGCTTTGAGGAGACGCTTCGACCAAACATGGTCATCATTATCGTCCTCCCAGTATGGCTTATCAACCGCTGTTTCAAGGTTCTATAGCTGCTGTTATCCTGCTGCTATTTTACATATTCTATGGCGTCGTGGTCATGGGCAGGCGGAGCTGGGCTGCTGCAAAGCCTCGTGGGTCCTGTGACCCGCAGCAGGGAGAGAAGAGGAGCTGTCAGTGAGTAATGATGACGTGACGTGGACCATGCAGCGATATTCACTATATAGGGAAGAGGGGGTCATCTGGAAGGCAGATTGATATGTGAGGCTTTACAACAGTACGGCTGTACTATACTGTTTATCTTTCTTTATCTATGTGGTTGTAGGAGATTGGGAATGAGACCCTGAATAATTCAAAGTTCATTGAGATTGAAACTGAGGCTGTGGACCGATATAACGAGGCATTGGAGGATGAATTTAATATGTTCTGTTTAACCACAGAGTGAGATACAGAGAGAGAGAAAGAGAGAGAGAGAGGGAAGAGAGAAGGGGGGAGAGAGAGGGACGGAAGAGAACGAGGGAGAAAAATGGGGAAAGAGAGAGCGAGAGACAGACAGACAGACAGGACAGCTAGACAGCTAGACCGCTAGACCGCTAGACCGCTAGACAGACAGATAGACAGACAGACAGACAGACAGACAGACAGACAGACAGACAGACAGACAGACAGACAGACAGACAGACAGACAGACAGACCGTTGGAATGTTTCTGAGGTCTAAAGTAGCATTTCCTATTAATCACTGGAATTGTTGTGATTGTTGTTGTTATCTGAGTTGATATTTTATGAATTCCCCATCATCATCAGAGGGATAGTTATAACATCGTACTCTCTCCCCCTCTTCCTATTTCTCTTGTTCTCCTCCTGTCTTCATCTCTCCCCATCTTTCTATATCGTTCCTCCTCCTCTCCTCATCTCTCCCTTTCCTCTCTCTTTCTCTCCCTCTCCCTCAGCTTTGAGACCGACCCTCCAATCACTGACCCTCCAATCACAGACGACCTTCCTGTCACCGACGACGACCTTCCCAAGATGGCTGCCGACTCCGCCTCTGACGACAGCAAGTTCCTGCGGCAGGACGACGACTTCAAGAACAGTGGTGTGGGGCAGGCTGATTGGTCGGCCAAGAAGATGGTGTGGATCCCGTCAGAGAAGGAGGGTTTTGAGGCCGCCAGCATCAAGGAGGAGAAGGGAGACGATGTAAGGCTGTTACACCCCAAATGGCACCCTATTCCCTATATAGTACACTACTTTTCACCAGGGCCCTAGTGCACTATATAGTAAATCTTCCTCCTCATCTTCCTCAACTTCTTCTTCCTCCTCCTCCTCATCCTCTTTCTCCTCTTCTTCCTCCTCCTCTTCCTCCACCTCCTCATCTTCCTCCTCATTTTCCTCCTCTTCCTCCTTTTCCTCCTGCTCCTCATCTTCCTCCTCCTCCTCTTCTTCCTTCTCCTCTTCTTCATCATTTTCCATGTCTTCCTCCTTCTGCTGCTCCTCATCTTCCTCATCTTCCTCCTCCTCCTCTTCCTCCTCCTCTCTCCTCCTCTCCAGGTGCTGGTAGAGTTGGCTAACGGTAGGAAAGCGACAGTCAACAAGGATGACATCCAGAAGATGAACCCTCCTAAGTTCAGTAAGGTGGAGGACATGGCAGCTCTTACCTGTCTCAACGAGGCCTCTGTCCTCCACAACCTCAAAGAGAGGTACTTCTCCAGCCTCATCTACGTGAGTACGCTCTTAGAAAGAAAGGCTTCCAAAAGGCTTCTTCAGCTGTCCCCATAGGAGAAGCCTTTTGGGTTCCATGTAGAAACCTCTGTGGAAAGGGTCCTATATGGAACCCAAAAGGGTTCTACCTGGAACCCAAAAGGGTTCTACCTGGAACCCAAAAAGGGTTCTTCAAACCGTTCTCCTATGGGGACAGCTGAAGAAACATTTTAGGTTCTAGATAGCACTTATTTGTTCACCTTTTGCTGCAGTGGGCTAAATCAGCACCACACACAGTGTTTCTGGGTAGTCTTAAACAAATCTACTGTGAAACTAAAGTATACACCTCACACACAGTGTTTCTGGGTAGTCTTAAACAAATCTACTGTGAAACTAAAGTACACACCTCACACACATGGTTATGGGCTTAAACAAAAGAAGACACCTGTACCATGTCAGATATAGAGTTTACATGTATTACATTTAGAGATTCAATCCTAATATTACACTTTATATACATCACAGAGGACTGAAATATAACAAAACTGTTGGACATAGAAACACTGAATTCTCAGCGGGTTTTTATGAATAATGTTTATAAAATTATGAAATTATAAAAAAATATGAATAACATTCCACCCATGAGGCCACTAGAGGGTGATTTGGTCCTTTGACTGCAGGAAAGGCGTGAGTGTATAGACAATATCCGTATACACACACACGCACGCACACGCACACGCACACGCACACACGCACACACACACACACACACACACGCACACACACACACACGCACACACACACACGCACACACACACACGCACAGGTACATACATGCACTCACATGCACAAACAATACACACACAAACATGATGTCAATGAGCAATTTGTGCTGAAGTTTTTATCATGTGTACGGAACAAAAATTATGATTTGGTTTTAAGTGTATGTTGATCCTAACCTTTCCTCTCCTTCTCCTCTTCATCATCTTCCTCTTCCTCCTTTTTCTCTCCTGCTCTCTTCCTCCTCTTGCCCCTCTCCTCCCCCATCCACTCCTCTCCTCCTCCTCCTCCTCTCCTCCTCTTCCTCCATCCTCCTCCTCCCCCTCCTCCCCCTCCTCTCTTCCTCCTCTCCCCTCCTCCTCCTCTTCTCTTCCTCCTCCTCTTCCTCCATCCTCCTCCTCCCCCTCCTCCCCCTCCCCTCTTCCTCCTCTCCCCTCCTCCTCCTCTCTTCCTCCTCCACTCCTCTTCTCTTCCTCCATCCTCCCTCCTCCTCTCTTCCTCCTCTCCCTTCCTCCTCCTCTCTTCCTCCTCCTCTCCTCTTCCTCCATGCTCCTCCTCCCCCTCCTCTCCTCTCCTCTCTTCTCCTCTCCTCCTCCCCCTCCTTCCCCTCTTCCCCCTTCCCTCTCCTCCTCCCTCTCCCCTCCTCTCCAGACGTATTCAGGTCTGTTCTGTGTGGTGGTGAACCCCTATAAGATGCTTCCTATCTACTCAGAGAAAATCATTCAGATTTATAAGGGGAAGAAACGCCACGAGGTTCCTCCTCATATCTACTCCATCACTGATAACGCTTACAGGAACATGATGCAAGGTAAAGGGGAGAGGGACACAGAGGGAGAGAGACAGAGACACAGAGACACAGAGAGAGAGAGACAGAGAGAGAGACAGCGAGAGAGAGAGAGAGACAGAGACAGAGAGAGAGAAAGACAAAGAGAGAGGGAGACAGAGAAAGAGAGAGACAGAGACAGAGACAGAGAGAGAGACAGAGAGAGACAGAGAGAGAGAGACAGAGAGAGAGACAGAGAGAGAGAGAGAGAGAGTGGGGGGTGTTTGTATAGGCTTACTCTCGCTCTGTGTGTGTGTGTGTGTGTGTGTGTGTGTGTGTGTGTGTGTGTGTGTGTGTGTGTGTGTGTAATGAATGTTATAGAAACAGGACAGTTTAATTGAGGACAGGCGATACAGCATTGAATGTCTAGAGATATCTGTCTGTCTGGTCTAGCAGTGGATTTAACCTCAAACCTGCCTTCCAAATGGTACCCTGCTACTCCCTATATAGTGCACTACTTTAGACCAGAGCCCTATTCCCTATATAGTGCACTACTTTAGACCAGGGCCCTACTCCCTATATAGTGCACTACTTTAGACCAGGGCCCTATTCCCTATATAGTGCACTACTTTAGACCAGAGCCCTATTCCCTATATAGTGCACTACTTTAGACCAGAGCCCTATTCCCTATATAGTGCACTACTTTAGACCAGAGCCCTATTCCCTATATAGTGCACTACTTTAGACCAGGGCCCTATTCCCTATATAGTGCACTACTTTAGACCAGAGCCCTATTCCCTATATAGTGCACTACTTTAGACCAGGGCCCTATTCCCTATATAGTGCACTACTATTCACCAGGGCCCTATTCCCTATATAGTGCACTACTTTAGACCAGGGCCCTATTCCCTATATAGTGCACTACTTTAGACCAGGGCCCTATTCCCTATATAGTGCACTACTATTCACCAGGGCCCTACTCCCTATATAGTGCACTACTTTAGACCAGGGCCCTATTCCCTATATAGTGCACTACTTTAGACCAGGGCCCTATTCCCTATATAGTGCACTACTATTCACCAGGGCCCTATTCCCTATATAGTGCACTACTATTCACCAGGGCCCTATTCCCTATATAGTGCACTACTATTCACCAGGGCCCTATTCCCTATATAGTGCACTACTATTCACCAGGGCCCTATTCCCTATATAGTGCACTACTATTCACCAGGGCCCTATTCCCTATATAGTGCACTACTATTCACCAGAGCCCTACTCCCTATATAGTGCACTACTATTCACCAGGGCCCTACTCCCTATATAGTGCACTACTTTAGACCAGGGCCCTATTCCCTATATAGTGCTCTACTATTCACCAGGGCCCTATTCCCTATATAGTGCTCTACTATTCACCAGGGCCCTATTCCCTATATAGTGCACTACTATTCACCAGGGCCCTATTCCCTATATAGTGCACTACTATTCACCAGGGCCCTACTCCCTATATAGTGCACTACTATTCACCAGGGCCCTACTCCCTATATAGTGCACTACTTTAGACCAGGGCCCTATTCCCTATATAGTGCTCTACTATTCACCAGGGCCCTATTCCCTATATAGTGCACTACTATTCACCAGAGCCCTATTCCCTATATAGTGCACTACTATTCACCAGGGCCCTATTCCCTATATAGTGCACTACTATTCACCAGGGCCCTATTCCCTATATAGTGCTCTACTATTCACCAGGGCCCTATTCCCTATATAGTGCTCTACTATTCACCAGGGCCCTATTCCCTATATAGTGCACTACTATTCACCAGAGCCCTACTCCCTATATAGTGCACTACTATTCACCAGGGCCCTATTCCCTATATAGTGCACTACTATTCACCAGGGCCCTATTCCCTATATAGTGCACTACTATTCACCAGGGCCCTATTCCCTATATAGTGCACTACTATTCACCAGGGCCCTACTCCCTATATAGTGCACTACTATTCACCAGGGCCCTATTCCCTATATAGTGCACTACTTTAGACCAGAGCCCTATTCCCTATATAGTGCACTACTATTCACCAGGGCCCTATTCCCTATATAGTGCACTACTATTCACCAGGGCCCTATTCCCTATATAGTGCACTACTATTCACCAGGGCCCTATTCCCTATATACTGCACTACTATTCACCAGGGCCCTATTCCCTATATAGTGCTCTACTATTCACCAGGGCCCTATTCCCTATATAGTGCACTACTATTCACCAGGGCCCTATTCCCTATATAGTGCACTACTATTCACCAGGGCCCTATTCCCTATATAGTGCACTACTTTAGACCAGGGCCCTATTCCCTATATAGTGCACTACTATTCACCAGGGCCCTATTCCCTATATAGTGCTCTACTATTCACCAGAGCCCTATTCCCTATATAGTGCACTACTATTCACCAGAGCCCTATTCCCTATATAGTGCACTACTATTCACCAGGGCCCTATTCCCTATATAGTGCACTACTATTCACCAGGGCCCTATTCCCTATATAGTGCACTACTATTCACCAGGGCCCTATTCCCTATATAGTGCTCTACTATTCACCAGGGCCCTATTCCCTATATAGTGCACTACTATTCACCAGGGCCCTACTCCCTATATAGTGCACTACTTTAGACCAGGGCCCTATTCCCTATATAGTGCTCTACTATTCACCAGGGCCCTATTCCCTATATAGTGCTCTACTATTCACCAGGGCCCTATTCCCTATATAGTGCACTACTATTCACCAGGGCCCTACTCCCTATATAGTGCACTACTTTAGACCAGGGCCCTATTCCCTATATAGTGCTCTACTATTCACCAGGGCCCTATTCCCTATATAGTGCACTACTATTCACCAGAGCCCTATTCCCTATATAGTGCACTACTATTCACCAGGGCCCTATTCCCTATATAGTGCACTACTATTCACCAGGGCCCTATTCCCTATATAGTGCTCTACTATTCACCAGGGCCCTATTCCCTATATAGTGCACTACTATTCACCAGGGCCCTATTCCCTATATAGTGCTCTACTATTCACCAGGGCCCTATTCCCTATATAGTGCACTACTATTCACCAGGGCCCTATTCCCTATATAGTGCACTACTATTCACCAGGGCCCTATTCCCTATAGAGTGCACTACTTTAGACCAGAGCCCTATTCCCTATATAGTGCACTACTTTAGACCAGAGCCCTATTCCCTATATAGTGCTCTACTATTCACCAGGGCCCTATTCCCTATATAGTGCACTACTATTCACCAGGGCCCTATTCCCTATATAGTGCTCTACTATTCACCAGGGCCCTATTCCCTATATAGTGCACTACTATTCACCAGGGCCCTATTCCCTATATAGTGCACTACTATTCACCAGGGCCCTACTCCCTATATAGTGAACTACTATTCACCAGGGCCCTATTCCCTATATAGTGCACTACTATTCACCAGGGCCCTATTCCCTATATAGTGCACTACTATTCACCAGGGCCCTATTCCCTATATAGTGCTCTACTATTCACCAGGGCCCTATTCCCTATATAGTGCACTACTATTCACCAGAGCCCTATTCCCTATATAGTGCACTACTATTCACCAGGGCCCTATTCCCTATATAGTGCACTACTTTAGACCAGGGCCCTATTCCCTATATAGTGCACTACTATTCACCAGGGCCCTATTCCCTATATAGTGCACTACTTTAGACCAGAGCCCTATTCCCTATATAGTGCACTACTATTCACCAGGGCCCTATTCCCTATATAGTGCTCTACTATTCACCAGGGCCCTATTCCCTATATAGTGCACTACTATTCACCAGGGCCCTATTCCCTATATAGTGCACTACTATTCACCAGGGCCCTATTCCCTATATAGTGCACTACTGTTCACCAGGGCCCTATTCCCTATATAGTGCACTACTTTAGACCAGATCCCTATTCCCTATATAGTACACTGCTATTCACCAGGTCACATCAAATCAAATATAATTGTATTTGTCACATGCTTCGTGAACAACAGGTGTAGACTAACAGTGAAATGCTTCCTTATGTTCCCAACAATGAAGAGAGAAGATGAGATAAAATTAATAATATACAAATAATAACACAATGAATAAATACACAATGATTAATGATAACTTGGTTATATACACAGGGTACCAATACCAAGTCAATGATAACTCGGTTATATACACAGGGTACCAGTACCCAGTCAATGATAACTTGGTTATATACACAGGGTACCACTACCTAGTCAATGGTAACTTGGTTATATACACAGGGTACCAGTACTGAGTCAATGATAACTTGGTTATATACACAGGGTACCAGTACCCAGTCAATGATAACTTGGTTATATACACAGGGTACCAGTACTGAGTCAATGATAACTTGGTTATATACACAGGGTACCAGTACTGAGTCAATGATAACTAGGCTATATACAGTTGAAGTCAGAAGTAACATGCACTTAGGTTGGCGTCATTAAAACTCGCTTTTCAACCACTCCACAAATTTCTTGTTAACAAACTATAGTTTTGGCAAGTCGGTTAGGACATCTACTTTGTGCATGACACAAGTCATTTTTCCAACAATTGTTTGGAAAAATTTGACAGTGCCTTTAAACAGCTTGCAAAATTCCAGAAAATGATGTCATGGCTTTAGAAGCTTCTGATAAGCTAATTGACATCATTTGAGTCAGTTGGAGGTGTACCTGTGGATGTATTTCAAGGCCTACCTTCAAACTCAGTGCCTCTTTGCTTGACATCATGGGAAAATCAAAAGAAATCAGCCAAGACCTCAGAAAAAAAATTTGTAGACCTCCACAAGTCTGGTTCATCCTTGGGAGCAATTTCCAAACACCTGAAGGTGCCACATTCATCTGTACAAACAATAGTACGCAAGTATAAACACCATGGGACCACGCAGCCGTCATACCGCTCAGGAAGGAGACGCGTTCTGTCTCGTAGAGATGAACGTAGTTTGGTGCAAAAAGTGCAAATCAATCCCAGAACAACAGCAAAGGACCTTGTGATGATGCTGGAGGAAACAGGTACAAAAGTATCTATACCCACAGTAAAACGAGTCCTATATCGACATAACCTGAAAGGCCGCTCAGCAAGGAAGAAGCCACTGCTCCAAAACCGCCATAAAAAAGCCAGACTACGGTTTGCAACTGCACATGGGGACAAAGATTGTACTTTTTGGAGAAATGTCCTCTGTTCTGATGAAACAAAAATAGAACTGTTTGGCCATAATGACCATCATTATGTTTGGAGGAAAAAGGGGGAGGCTTGCAAGCCGAAGAACACCATCCCAACCGTGAAGCACGGAGGTGGCTGCATCATGTTGTGGGGGTGCTTTGCTGCAGGAGAGACTGGTGCACTTCACAAAATAGATGACATCATGAGGGAGGAAAATTATGTGGATATTTTGAAGCAACATCTCAAGACATCAGTCAGGAAGTTAAAGCTTGGTCGCAAATGGGTCTTCCAAATGGACAATGACCCCAAGCAGACTTCCAAAGCTGTGGAAAAACGGCTTAAGGACAACAAAGTCAAGGTATTGGAGTGATCATCACAAAGCCCTGACCTCAATCCTATAGATAATTTGTGGGCAGAACTGAAAAAGTGTGTGCGAGCAAGGAGGCCTACAAACCTGACTCAGTTACACCAGCTCTGTCAGGAGGAATGGGCCAAAATTTACCCAACTTATTGTGGGAAGCTTGTGGAAGGCTCCCTGAACCGTTTGACCCAAGTTAAACAATTTAAAGGCAATGCTACCGAATACTAATTGAGTGTATGTAAACTTCTGACCCACTGGGAATGTGATGAAAGAAATAAAAGCTGAAATAAATCATTCTCTCTACTATTAGTCTGACATTTCACATTCTTAAAATGAAGTGGTGATCCTAACTGACCTATGACAGGGAATTTTTACTAGGATTAAATGTCAGGAATTGTGAAAAACTGAGTTTAAATGTATTTGGCTAAGGTGTATGTAAACTTCCCAATTCAACTGTAGATATGTAAATATAGGTAGTGGTAAAGTGACTAGGCAACAGGATAACGATTAAACAGATATAACTATTTTGGGTTCCATGTAGAACCCATCCCACAGAGTGTACTACATGGAACCCAAGAGGGTTCTACCTAGAACCAAAAGGTAGTGCATTATTTAGGGAATAGGATACAATTTTAGACAGAACCTAAATCCTACTGGTCCAGTTTCCAGAACCTAAATCCTACTGGTCCAGTTTCCAGAACCTAAATCCTACTGGTCCAGTTTCCAGAACCTAAATCCTACTGGTCCAGTTTCCAGAACCTAAATCCTACTGGTCCAGTTTCCAGCCATCAGTAGGGGGTGATCTCCAAAATACCCAGACATGGAGTCTGTCTGTGTGTGTTAAGTTATGTGTGTGTGTGTGTGTGTTAAGGTGTGTGTATGTGTGTGTGTGTGTGTGTGTGTGTGTGTGTGTGTGTGTGTGTGTGTGTGTGTGTGTGTGTGTGTGTGTGTGTGTGTGTGTGTGTATGTATATGTGCGTGTGTGTTTGTGTTTCAAAATACCCATACATGGAGCAGGTTACCAAGGTTACCTTCCTCCAGTAGCCCTCTCCATCCCCCTGCTATTTTTAGCCAATATTGAGTGACAGAGAAGTTAATCTGGTGCAGAAATAGATGTAGGAACATTTAGGAAGCTGTTCTAGCCTCTAGTCTTTCCTCTATGTGTGAGTGAACAGAGCACCTTAAGTTCATGTTTGGTGTGTTCAGCTTGGCTTCAACTGTCCTGCCTTAACCCATCTCTCTCCCTCTGTTTCCCTTTTCTCCTATCTCTCTCCCCCTCCCTCCCTCTCTCTCTCTCTCTCTCTCTCTCTCTCTCTTCCACTCCCTCTCCCCATCCCTCTCTCTCTCTGTCTCTCTCTCTCTCCTCAACCACACCCTCTCTCCATCTCCCTCCTTCCCTATCTCTCCCTCTCCCTCCTCTCCCCTTCCTTCCCTCCCTCCCTCCCTCCCTCCCTCCCTCCCTCCCTCCGCACCTGCCTTTCTCTCTGTCTTTCTCCACAGAGCGTGAGGACCAGTCAATTCTGTGCACGTGAGTCCAAACCTCAAACACAGACATATTTTTTCCAACACATGAACTTGTTGCCCCTTGTACCAGGGATGCGTCCCAAATGTAACCTTATCCCATGACCTTGGGACCATCAGGTTCTACCTGAGCTAAGCATTGTTCTGAGATTTTGAACATCAACGTTTTCACATCTCAGAATTGTTTTTCTCACTCTTAGAATAAAGGGTTCCAAAAGGGTTCTCCGGCTGTCCCCATATGAGAACCCTTTTTGGTTCCAGGTAGAACCCTTTTGGGTTCCATTTAGAACCCTCAGTGGAAAGGGTTTTACATGGAACCCAAAAGGGTTCTACCTGGAACCAAAAAGGGTTCTTCAAAGGGTTCTTCAAAGGGTACTCCTATTGGGGACAGCAGAAGAACCCTTCTAGGTTCTAGATAGCAACTCTTTTCTAAGAGCGTAGTGAATTCTTCTTTCATAACTGATTAAGGTCGTCACCTTAAAGGTACCTAAGGTGCAACTGCAGATGTCAATCTGGGTTCAGCCATAAATTACTATCTGACACTTCTGAATTAGACAGAGGTGAGTCTGGACCCCTGTCCCTCTCCTCCCTAACCCCCTGTCCCTCTCCTCCCTAACCCCCTGTCTCTCTCCTCTCTAACCCCCTGTCTCTCTCCTCCCTAACCCCCTGTCTCTCTCCTCTCTAACGCCCTGTCCCTCTCCTCCCTAACGCCCTGTCCCTCTCCTCTCTAACCCCCTGTCTCCCTCCTCTCTTACCCCCTGTCCCTCTCCTCTCTAACCCCCTGTCCCTCTCCTCTCTACCCCA
The DNA here is from genome assembly GCF_901001165.1 of Salmo trutta. Lineage (NCBI taxonomy): Eukaryota > Metazoa > Chordata > Actinopteri > Salmoniformes > Salmonidae > Salmo > Salmo trutta. Next base: position 80,229,639 of record NC_042957.1, on the reverse strand, counting down.
CCAGAGGTGAGTCTGGAGCGGGGAAGACAGAGAACACAAAGAAGGTGATCCAGTATCTGGCGGTGGTGGCTTCCTCTCACAAGGGCAGCAAGAAGGACACTGGAGCTGTGAGTGTTACCTGTAGTGTACAATACAATATGATACACTATAATACACTGGAGCTGTGTTACCTCTAGTGTACAATACAATATGATACACTATAATACACTGGAGCTGTGTTACCTCTAGTGTACAATACAATATGATACACTATAATACACTGGAGCTGTGTTACCTCTAGTGTACAATACAATATGATACACTATAATACACTGGAGCTGTGTTAACTCTAGTGTACAATACAATATGATACACTATAATACACTGGAGCTGTGAGTGTTACCTGTAGTGTACAATACAATATGATACACTATAATACACTGGAGCTGTGTTACCTGTAGTGTACAATACAATATGATACACTATAATACACTGGAGCTGTGTTACCTGTAGTGTACAATACAATATGATACACTATAATACACTGGAGCTGTGAGTGTTACCTGTAGTGTACAATACAATATGATACACTATAATACACTGGAGCTGTGTTAACACTAGTGTACAATACAATATGATACAATATGATACACTATAATACACTGGAGCTGTGTTAACTCTAGTGTACAATACAATATGATACAATATGATACACTATAATACACTGGAGCTGTGTTACCTGTGTTACCTGTGTTACCTGTGTTACCTGTGTTACCTGTGTTACCTCTAGGGTTGCAAAACTTTCCCAAATTTTCCAGAAATCCTGGATGAAAGTTTCCTGGAATCAGGATGGAATAAGCAGGGCATCTGGGAATCATCCAACTGGGATTTCTGAAAAACCTGGGAATTTACAGGAATTTTTATAACCCCTACCTCTACTGTACTCTGCTAAACACATTCAATACAATGTGACTTGTTTAGTCCCTCAGAGGATAGCAGCAGATATCGAGTTGATGGGAATTGAACTGAAACGTCTAAACTGTGTAACCCTTCTGTTTTAATTGAGAAGAGAGCTCATAAGAGACTGTACTTTTATTATTGTGATAACAAAACATTTCTTTAACAATGAAAGACATTTCTGTGTGACATTTTTGTTGTGTGACAGGATGCAGCAACACTAGTCAAGGTATGACAAGTCTTTCTGTGATGTGGGCTATGCAGACTACTGTAACCTTAACTGACTGTGTGGTAGAAACTAATGTTGGTCTGGTTGGTGGACCGCTTCCCCCTCAGTGTGCGGTGTGCTGCTTTGTGCCTGCTGGTGGTTTAGGCTGTAGGTCTTCTGCTGAAGAGGCAAATCTCTCAGAATCAATACTGATAGCCAATGAGCTGTACTCTAAGTCCTGCTATGGACCCCCCCTCTAGTTCTATATTCAATACTGATAGCCAATGAGCTGTACTCTAAGTCCTGCTATGGACCCCCCCCCCCTCTAGTTCTATATTCAATACTGATAGCCAATGAGCTGTACTCTAAGTCCTGCTATGGACCCCCCCCTCTAGTTCTATATTCAATACTGATAGCCAATGAGCTGTACTCTAAGTCCTGCTATGGACCCCCCCCCTCTAGTTCTATATTCAATACTGATAGCCAATGAGCTGTACTCTAAGTCCTGCTATGGACCCCCCCCCCCTCTAGTTCTATATTCAATACTGATAGCCAATGAGCTGTACTCTAAGTCCTGCTATGGACCCCCCCCCCCTCTAGTTCTATATTCAATACTGATAGCCAATGAGCTGTACTCTAAGTCCTGCTATGGACCCCCCCCCCTCTAGTTCTATATTCAATACTGATAGCCAATGAGCTGTACTCTAAGTCCTGCTATGGACCCCCCCCCTAGTTCTATATTCAATACTGATAGCCAATGAGCTGTACTCTAAGTCCTGCTATGGACCCCCCCCCCTCTAGTTCTATATTCAATACTGATAGCCAATGAGCTGTACTCTAAGTCCTGCTATGGACCCCCCCCCCCTCTAGTTCTATATTCAATACTGATAGCCAATGAGCTGTACTCTAAGTCCTGCTATGGACCCCCCCCCTAGTTCTATATTCAATACTGATAGCCAATGAGCTGTACTCTAAGTCCTGCTATGGACCCCCCCCCTCTAGTTCTATATTCAATACTGATAGCCAATGAGCTGTACTCTAAGTCCTGCTATGGACCCCCCCCTCTAGTTCTATATTCAATACTGATAGCCAATGAGCCGTACTCTAAGTCCTGCTGTGGACCCCCCCCCTCTAGTTCTATATTCAATACTGATAGCCAATGAGCTGTACTCTAAGTCCTGCTGTGGACCCCCCCCTCTAGTTCTATATTCAATACTGATAGCCAATGAGCTGTACTCTAAGTCCTGCTATGGACCCCCCCCCCCCCCGTAGTTCTATATTCATATTCTATATATTCTATATTCCCCTTACCCAATCACAGAAGAAGACAGTTTAGGGTTCACATATCAGACACAACCTATTCCCCAAGGATACAATCACAGAAGAAGACAGTTTAGGGTTCACATATCAGACACAACCTATTCCCCAAGGATACAATCACAGAAGAAGAAGAATAATTTATTTTTAAAAATAGCTAGTGACAATGATGAAGAAGGAAAATAGAAGAATACTTTATTGTGTATCATAATACGTTATGCCAGGTTATAATATGTTATGCCAGGTAATGATACGTTATGCCAGGTTATAATACGTTATGCCAGGTAATGATACGTTATGCCAGGTTTTAATACGTTACGCCAGGTTATGATACGTTATGCCAGGTTATAATATGTTATGCCAGGTTATAATACGTTATGCCAGGTTATAATATGTTATGCCAGGTTATAATACGTTATGCCAGGTAATGATACGTTATGCCAGGTTATAATACGTTATGCCAGGTTATGATACGTTATGCCAGGTTATAATATGTTATGCCAGGTTATAATACGTTATGCCAGGTAATGATACGTTATGCCAGGTTATAATATGTTATGCCAGGTTATAATACGTTATGCCAGGTAATGATACGTTATGCCAGGTTATAATATGTTATGCCAGGTTATAATACGTTATGCCAGGTAATGATACGTTATGCCAGGTTATAATATGTTATGCCAGGTTATAATACGTTATGCCAGGTAATGATACGTTATGCCAGGTTATAATATGTTATGCCAGGTTATAATACGTTATGCCAGGTAATCATATGTTATGCCAGGTTATAATATGTTATGCCAGGTTAAAATACGTTATGCCAGGTAATGATACGTTATGCCAGGTTAGAATATGTTATGCCAGGTTATAATACGTTATGCCAGGTAATGATACGTTATGCCAGGTTATAATATGTTATGCCAGGTTATAATACGTTATGCCAGGTAATGATACGTTATGCCAGGTTATAATATGTTATGCCAGGTTAAAATACGTTATGCCAGGTAATGATACGTTATGCCAGGTTAGAATATGTTATGCCAGGTTATAATACGTTATGCCAGGTAATGATACGTTATGCCAGGTTATAATATGTTATGCCAGGTTATAATACGTTATGCCAGGTAATGATACGTTATGCCAGGTTATAATATGTTATGCCAGGTTATAATACGTTATGCCAGGTTATAATATGTTATGCCAGGTTATAATACGTTATGCCAGGTTATAATATGTTATGCAAGGTTATGCCAGGTAATGATACGTTATGCCAGGTTATAATATGTTATGCCAGGTTATAATACGTTATGCCAGGTTATGATATGTTATGCAAGGTTATAATATGTTATGCAAGGTTATGATACATTACGCCAGGTTATGATATGTTATGCCAGGCTATGATATGTTATAACAGGTTATGCTAGGTTATAATACCTTATGCCAGGTAATAATACGTTATGCCAGGTTATGATATGTTATAACAGGTTATGCCTGGTTATAATATGTTGTGCCAGGTTATAATACGTTATACCAGGTTATGATACATCATGCCAGGTTATAATACATTATGCCAGGTTAGACCAGGTTCCAATACGTTATGCCAGGTTATCATACGTTATGCCAGGTTATAAAACGTTATGCCAGGTTATGCCAGATTATAATATGTTATGCCAGGTTATGCCACATTATCAAACATTATGCCAGGTTATAATACGTTATGCCAGATTATAATTCATTATAATACGTTATGCCAGGTTATAATGCATTATAATACATTATACCAGGTTATAATACATTATAATAGGTTATAATGATCACATCCTCCTCTGCCTCCTCTGTAGGAGAAGCCAGAGAAGTCTGGGTCTCTGGCCTATGTGAGTATGAGAGTAGCACCCTATTCCCTATTTAGTGCACTACTTTTGACCACCGCCTATAGAGGTCTGGTAAAAGAAGTGCACTGCATATGTAATAGGGTGCCATTTGGGAGTTCATAGCTGCATGCTAGCTAGCGTGTCACACCTACATTTGATTAAACGATATGATCAATCTCTCCTCTCCTATAGCATGTGAACACTATTAACTGTTGATGGACCTCTCTGTGTGTTGGAAAGTAGTGGCCTGTATGACATTTAAAATAGTGTGTGGAACATCAAAGTCACCCCATAATAATCTTTTCACTAATCTCTCTGAGTGGTTGCTATGCTACATCTCACTGACTGTGTTTTGCTCTGTGTCTGTTGCGCTGCTTTGTAGTGTGCTAAACAAAAGGTGTCTCAGTTGTCCATTTCTTTCTTGTTGTATAATGTAACGTAACTTGTGTTGTTTTGTTGTGTGACATCATTCTTTGGTAATATGCATGAAGTGGAATAATAATTGTGATGTCACAGATATGTGATTGTTTTTCCTCCTTTCCCCCGTTTGCCCTCCAGGGGGAGCTAGAGAAGCAGCTGCTGCAGGCCAACCCCATCCTGGAAGCCTTCGGGAACGCCAAGACCATCAAGAACGACAACTCCTCACGATTCGTAATCAACTCACAGTTTACACACACTCAGACACTATTACACACTCAGACACTATTACACACTCAGACACTATTACACACTCACACACTATTAAACACTCAGACACTATTACACACTCAGACACTATTACACACTCAGACACTGTTACACACACTATTACACACTCAGACACTATTACACACTCAGACACTGTTACACACACTATTACACACTCAGACACTATTACACACTCACACACTATTACACACTCACACACTATTACACACTCAGACACTGTTACACACACTATTACACACTCACACACTATTACACACACTATTACACACTCAGACACTATTACACACACTATTACACACTCAGACACTGTTACACACACTATTACACACTCACACACTATTACACACTCAGACACTATTACACACACTATTACACACTCACACACTATTACACACTCACACACTATTACACACACTCAGACACTATTACACACTCAGACACTATTACACACTCACACACTATTACACACACTATTACACACACTCAGACACTATTACACACTCAGACACTATTACACACTCACACACTATTACACACACTATTACACACTCACACACTATTACACACTCACACACTATTACACACTCAGACACTATTACACACTCACACACTATTACACACACACACACTATTACACACACTATTACACACTCAGACACTATTACACACTCACACACTATTACACACACTATTACACACTCACACACTATTACACACACTATTACACACTCACACACTATTACACACTCAGACACTATTACACACTCACACACTATTACACACTCACACACTATTACACACTCACACACTATTACACACTCACACACTATTACACACTCAGACACTATTACACACACTATTACACACTCACACACTATTACACACTCAGACACTATTACACACTCACACACTATTACACACTCACACACTATTACACACTCACACACTATTACACACTCAGACACTATTACACACTCACACACTATTACACACACTATTACACACACACACACACACTATTACACACTCAGACACTATTACACACACTATTACACACACTATTACACACTCACACACTATTACACACTCACACACTATTACACACTCACACACTATTACACACTCAGACACTATTACACACACTATTACACACTCAGACACTATTACAGACTGCTATTCCTTGTTATTAGAGGACAGACTGCTATTCCTTGTTATTATAATACAGACTGTTATTCCTTGTTATTATAAAACAGACTGTTATTCCTTGTTATTATAATACAGACTGCTATTCCTTGTTATTATAATACAGACTGCTATTCCTTGTTATTATAATACAGACTGCTATTCCTTGTTATTATAATACAGACTGCTATTCCTTGTTATTATAAAACAGACTGTTATTCCTTGTTATTAGAGGACAGACTGCTATTCCTTGTTATTATAAAACAGACTGTTATTCCTTGTTATTATAATACAGACTGCTATTCCTTGTTATTATAATACAGACTGCTATTCCTTGTTATTAGAGGACAGACTGCTATTCCTTGTTATTATAATACAGACTGCTATTCCTTGTTATTAGAGGACAGACTGCTATTCCTTGTTATTATAATACAGACTGCTATTCCTTGTTATTAGAGGACAGACTGCTATTCCTTGTTATTATAATACAGACTGCTATTCCTTGTTATTATAATACAGACTGCTATTCCTTGTTATTATAATACAGACTGCTATTCCTTGTTATTATAATACAGACTGCTATTTTAGTGATATCATGACATCTATCAAGAGCTCAGTCCTCACATATACAGTATCCTACATATCTCCCCTCACATATATCCTACATATCTCTCCTCACCTATACAGTATCCTACATATCTCTCCTCACCTATACAGTATCCTACATATCTCTCCTCACCTATACAGTATCCTACATATCTCTCCTCACCTATACAGTATCCTACATATCTCTCCTCACCTATACAGTATCCTACATATCTCTCCTCACATATACAGTATCCTACATATCTCTCCTCACCTATACAGTATCCTACATATCTCTCCTCACCTATACAGTATCCTACATATCTCTCCTCACATATACAGTATCCTACATATCTCTCCTCACCTATACAGTATCCTACATATCTCTCCTCGCATATACAGTATCCTACATATCTCTCCTCACCTATACAGTATCCTACATATCTCTCCTCACATATACAGTATCCTACATATCTCTCCTCACCTATACAGTATCCTACATATCTCTCCTCACCTATACAGTATCCTACATATCTCTCCTCACCTATACAGTATCCTACATATCTCTCCTCACCTATACAGTATCCTACATATCTCTCCTCACATATACAGTATCCTACATATCTCTCCTCACCTATACAGTATCCTACATATCTCTCCTCGCATATACAGTATCCTACATATCTCTCCTCACATATACAGTATCCTACATATCTCCCCTCACATATACAGTATCCTACATATCTCTCCTCACCTATACAGTATCCTACATATCTCTCCTCACCTATACAGTATCCTACATATCTCTCCTCACCTATACAGTATCCTACATATCTCCCCTCACATATATCCTACATATCTCTCCTCACATATACAGTATCCTACATATCTCTCCTCACATATACAGTATCCTACATATCTCCCCTCACCTATACAGTATCCTACATATCTCTCCTCACATATACAGTATCCTACATATCTCTCCTCACCTATACAGTATCCTACATATCTCTCCTCACCTATACAGTATCCTACATATCTCTCCTCACATATACAGTATCCTACATATCTCCCCTCACATATACAGTATCCTACATATCTCTCCTCACCTATACAGTATCCTACATATCTCTCCTCACCTATACAGTATCCTACATATCTCTCCTCACATATACAGTATCCTACATATCTCCCCTCACATATACAGTATCCTACATATCTCCCCTCACATATACAGTATCCTACATATCTCCCCTCACATATTCAGTATCCTACATATCTCCCCTCACATATATCCTACATATCTCTCCTCACATATACAGTATCCTACATATCTCTCCTCACCTATACAGTATCCTACATATCTCTCCTCACATATACAGTATCCTACATATCTCCCCTCACATATACAGTATCCTACATATCTCTCCTCACATATACAGTATCCTACATATCTCCCCTCACATATACAGTATCCTACATATCTCTCCTCATATATACAGTATCCTACATATCTCCCCTCACATATACAGTATCCTACATATCTCTCCTCACATATACAGTATCCTACATATCTCCCCTCACATATACAGTATCCTACATATCTCTCCTCACAGGGCAAGTTTATTAAGCTCAACTTTGACGTGACCGGATTCCTCGTTGGAGCCAACATCGATACCTGTATCCTCATGAAATATACTTTCTATAAATATACAGACTTTGGGCTCCTTATAGAGATGTATTGTAGTGTTTATCAAATTCATCTTTTAGAGATTTGGGAGATATTATAACACACAAAAGGGACAGTTTCCCGGACACAGATTAAACCTAGTCCTGGACTAAAAAGCATGTTCAATTAAGAATTTATATTTATATTTCATGTGTGTCGGGGGAAACTGGCCCAACGTAAAATGCAGTGTCTTGTTCCTGCACCACAGAGGTTTTTGTCTTTAACCCTCCCCTGTCCACCAGACCTGCTGGAGAAGTCTCGCTGTATCCGCCAAGCCAAGATAGAGAGAGCCTTCCATATCTTTTACTACATGGTGGCCGGGGCAAAGGACCAACTAAAGGGTGAGGAGATGGATAGATGGAATGATGGATGGATGGATGGATGGATGGATGGATGGATGGATGGATGGATGGATGGACAGGCCAGGATTGGTCGTTTCTCCTAAATCAAGGGTCGGCAATAATTTTGTCTCGAGGGCCACATCGGGATTTCAGAATTCTGGGTCGAGCCCACCCCTGTCCTAGATAGTTATGCTGATTTAAAGGACAGGTCTGAAACAACTTTGTGTCTCTATATAGAGAAGCTGTTGCAGGGGGGTTTCAGTGTGTATCGTTCAGCATTCAGGGCTGGAACCACCCAGTTTATAATGTCTGATCTACCACGGCTTTTAGCCAATCAGCATCCAGGACACAAACTACCCGGTTTATAATAATGTCATAAATATTATAAACTGAGTGGTTTGAGCCCTGAATGCTGATTGGCTGACAGCCATGGTATATTAGACCGTATGCCACGGGTATGACAAAGCATGTATTTTTACTGCTCTAATTACATTGGCAACCAGTTTATAATAGCAATAAGGCACCTCTGGGGTTTGTGGTATATGGCCAATATACCACGGCTAAGGGCTGTATCCAGGCACTCCACGTTGCGTTGTGCATAAGAACAGCCCTTAGCCGTGGTATATTGGCCATATGCCACACCTCCTCAGGCCTTATTGTTTAATTATATAGTGTATAAACCATACAGCTCCTCCTCTCCTGTCTGTCCCTGTATAGAGGAGCTGTTACTGGAGGATTTTGGGGACTACCGGTTCCTGGTGGCAGGTCATGTGGAGGTGCCTGGTCAGGAAGATGATGAGATGTTCATAGAAACACTGGAGGCCATGGAGATCATGGGTTTCTCTGAGGACGAGAGGACAGGTACTGGGGGAAGGGGAGGGCTGTCTCTGAGGACCAGGGGACAGGTACTGGAGGAAGGGGAGGGCTGTCTCTGAGGACGAGAGGACAGGTACTGGAGGAAGGGGAGGGCTGTCTCTGAGGACGAGAGGACAGGTACTGGAGGAAGGGGAGGGCTGTCTCTGAGGACGAGAGGACAGGTACTGGAGGAAGGGGAGGGCTGTCTCTGAGGACGAGAGGACAGGTACTGGAGGAAGGGGAGGGCTGTCTCTGAGGACCAGGGGACAGGTACTGGGGGAAGGGGAGGGCTGTCTCTGAGGACGAGAGAACAGGTACTGGGGGAAGGGGAGGGCTGTCTCTGAGGACGAGAGGACAGGTACTGGGGGAAGGGGAGGGCTGTCTCTGAGGACCAGGGGACAGGTACTGGGGGAAGGGGAGGGCTGTCTCTGAGGACGATAGGACAGGTACTGGGGGAAGGGGAGGGCTGTCTCTGAGGACCAGGGGATAGATACTAGAGGGAAGAGGAGGGCTGTCTCTGAGGACCAGGGGATAGATACTAGAGGGAAGAGGAGGGCTGTCTCTGAGGACCAGGGGATAGATACTAGAGGGAAGAGGAGGGCTGTCTCTGAGGACCAGGGGATAGATACTAGAGGGAAGAGGAGGGCTGTCTCTGAGGACCAGGGGATAGATACTAGAGGGAAGAGGAGGGCTGTCTGGCTTTTAGTCTATCATTCTCTTTCTCCACCTCACTTTGTCTTTCTCTGTCCATCTGTCATTCTCTCTCTCTCTCTCTCTCTCTCTCTCTCTCTCTCTCTCTCTCTCTCCTCTCTCTCCTCTCTCTCTCTCTCTGTCTCTCTCTCTCTCTCTCTCTCTCTCTCTCTCGTTCTATCTCTCTTGAGGACGAGGGAATAGGTAGGGGTAGGGCTGTCTCTCTTTCTGCTGTCTCTCTCAGTGATGTCTGTCTCTCTCTCTCCTCCCACTCTCCTCTCCTCTCTCTAGGCATGATGAAGGTGGTCTCCACTGTGCTCCAGCTGGGGAACATTAAGTTCAACAAGGAGAGGAACAATGAGCAGGCCACCATGCCCGACAACACAGGTGATACATGACATCACACAGGTAGTAGCAGCACATGTGAGACATGACATCACACAGGTAGGAGCAACACAGGTGAGACATGACATCACACAGGTAGTAGCAGCACATGTGAGACATGATATCACACAGGTAGGAGCAACACAGGTGAGACATGACATCACACAGGTAGTAGCAGCACATGTGATACATGACATCACACAGGTAGGAGCAACACAGGTGATACATGACATCACACAGGTAGTAGAAGCACATGTGATACATGACATCACACAGGTAGGAGCAACACAGGTGATACATGACATCACACAGGTAGTAGCAGCACATGTGATACATGACATCACACAGGTAGGAGCAACACAGGTGAGACATGACATCACACAGGTAGGAGCAACACAGGTGAGACATGAAATCACACAGGTAGGAGAAACACAGGTGAGACATGACATCACACAGGTAGGAGCAACACAGGTAACAACAGAGTTTGTTCACAGTAACACAAGCTTGAAAATACAGTTTACATTTAGCACAGTTAACACAGAGAGGAAAGCACAGGTATGAAAGACAACAGGTAACATACCACTAACACAGGTATGAAAGACAACAGGTAACATACCACTAACACAGGTAAGAAAGACAACAGGTAACATACCACTAACACAGGTATGAATGACAACAGGTAACATACCACTAACACAGGTATGAAAGACAGCAGGTAACATACCACTAACACAGGTATGAAAGACAACAGGTAGCATACCACTAACACAGGTATGAAAGACAACAGGTAACATACCACTAACACAGGTATGAAAGACAACAGGTAACATACCACTAACACAGGTATGAAAGACAGCAGGTAACATACCACTAACACAGGTATGAAAGACAACAGGTAGCATACCACTAACACAGGTATGAAAGACAACAGGTAGCATACCACTAACACAGGTATGAAAGACAGCAGGTAACATACCACTAACACAGGTAAGAAAGACAGCAGGTAACATGCAGTACGACTAATCTTTCTCTCTCTTGTTCCCTTTCTTCTCTTCTCTCTCTCTCTCTCTCTCTCTCTCTCTTCCTCCCCACTCTCCCCTCTCTCTCTTGCCTCCCTTCCTCCCCCCCTCTTCTCTCTCTCTCTCTTCAGCGGCTCAGAAAGTGTGCCACCTGCAGGGTATCAACGTGACAGACTTCACCCGTTCCGTCCTCACCCCCCGCATCAAGGTGGGCAGAGAGGTGGTGCAGAAGGCTCAGACCAAGGAACAGGTACTATTCTACTCTACTCTAATCTATTCTACTATATTCTACTCTAATATGTTCTATTCTACTATATTCTACTCTATTATGTTCTATTCTACTCTATTCTACTCTATTATGTTCTATTCTACTATATTCTACTCTATTATGTTCTATTCTACTCTATTCTACTATATTCTACTCTATTATGTTCTATTATGTTCTATTCTACTCTATTCTACTCTATTATGTTCTATTCTACTCTATTATGTTCTATTCTACTCTATTCTACTCTATTATGTTCTATTCTACTCTATTCTACTCTATGATGTTCTATTCTACTCTATTCTACTCTATGATGTTCTATTCTACTCTATTCTACTCTATGATGTTCTATTCTACTCTATTCTACTCTATTATGTTCTATTCTACTCTATTCTACTCTATTATGTTCTATTCTACTCTATTCTACTCTATTATGTTCTATTCTACTCTATTCTACTCTATTATGTTCTATTATGTTCTATTCTACTCTATTCTACTCTATGATGTTCTATTCTACTCTATTCTACTCTATGATGTTCTATTCTACTCTATTCTACTCTATTATGTTCTATTCTACTCTAATATGTTCTATTCTACTCTATTCTACTCTATTATGTTCTATTCTACTCTATTATGTTCTATTCTACTCTATTCTACTCTATTATGTTCTATTCTACTCTATTCTACTCTATTATGTTCTATTCTACTCTATTATGTTCTATTCTACTCTATTCTACTCTATTATGTTCTATTCTACTCTATTATGTTCTATTCTACTATATTATGTTCTATTCTACTCTATTCTATTCTACTCTATTCTACTCTATGATGTTCTATTCTACTCTATTCTACTCTATGATGTTCTATTCTACTCTATTCTACTCTATGATGTTCTATTCTACTCTATTCTACTCTATGATGTTCTATTCTACTCTATTCTACTCTATTATGTTCTATTCTACTCTATTCTACTCTATTATGTTCTATTATGTTCTATTCTACTCTATTCTACTCTATTATGTTCTATTCTACTCTAATATGTTCTATTCTACTCTATTCTACTCTATTATGTTCTATTCTACTCTAATATGTTCTATTCTACTCTATTCTACTCTATTATGTTCTATTCTACTCTATTCTACTCTATTATGTTCTATTCTACTCTATTCTACTCTATTATGTTCTATTCTACTCTATTATGTTCTATTCTACTCTATTCTACTCTATTATGTTCTATTCTACTCTATTATGTTCTATTCTACTATATTATGTTCTATTCTACTCTATTCTATTCTACTCTATTCTACTCTATGATGTTCTATTCTACTCTATTCTACTCTATGATGTTCTATTCTACTCTATTCTACTCTATGATGTTCTATTCTACTCTATTCTACTCTATGATGTTCTATTCTACTCTATTCTAGTCTATTATGTTCTATTCTGCTCTATTCTACTCTATTATGTTCTATTCTACTCTATTCTAGTCTATTATGTTCTATTCTACTCTATTATGTTCTATTATGTTCTATTCTACTCTATTATGTTCTATTCTACTCTATTATGTTCTATTCTACTCTATTATGTTCTATTCTACTCTATTCTAGTCTATTATGTTCTATTCTACTCTATTATGTTCTATTCTACTCTTATGTTCTATTCTACTCTATTATGTTCTATTCTACTCTATTCTAGTCTATTATGTTCTATTCTACTCTATTATGTTCTATTCTACTCTTATGTTCTATTCTAGTCTATTATGTTCTATTCTACTCTATTATGTTCTATTCTGCTCTATTCTACTCTATTATGTTCTATTCTACTCTATTCTAGTCTATTCTACTCTATTATGTTCTATTCTACTCTATTATGTTCTATTCTACTCTTATGTTCTATTCTACTCTATTATGTTCTATTCTACTCTATTATGTTCTATTCTACTCTATTCTACTCTATTCTACTCTATTATGTTCTATTCTACTCTATTCTAGTCTATTATGTTCTATTCTACTCTATTATGTTCTATTCTACTCTATTCTAGTCTATTATGTTCTATTCTACTCTACTCTATTCTATTCTATTATGTTCTATTCTACTCTATTCTACTCTATTATGTTCTATTCTACTCTATTATGTTCTATTCTAGTCTATTATGTTCTATTCTACTCTATTCTACTCTATTATGTTCTATTCTACTCTATTATGTTGTATTCTATTCTACTCTATTCTACTCTATTCTACTCTATTATGTTCTATTCTACTCTATTCTACTCTATTATGTTCTATTCTACTCTTATGTTCTATTCTACTCTATTATGTTCTATTCTACTCTATTATGTTCTATTCTACTCTATTCTACTCTATTCTACTCTATTATGTTCTATTCTACTCTATTATGTTGTATTCTATTCTACTCTATTCTACTCTATTCTACTCTATTATGTTCTATTCTACTCTATTCTACTCTATTATGTTCTATTCTACTCTTATGTTCTATTCTACTCTATTATGTTCTATTCTACTCTATTATGTTCTATTCTACTCTATTCTACTCTATTCTACTCTATTATGTTCTATTCTAGTCTATTATGTTCTATTATGTTCTATTCTACTCTATTCTACTCTATTATGTTCTATTATGTTCTATTCTACTCTATTCTACTCTATTCTACTCTATTATGTTCTATTATGTTCTATTCTACTCTATTCTACTCTATTCTACTCTATTCTACTCTATTATGTTCTATTATGTTCTATTCTAATCTATTCTACTCTATTCTACTCTATTCTACTCTATTATGTTCTATTCTACTCTATTATGTTCTATTCTGCTCTATTATGTTCTATTCTACTCTATTCTACTCTATTATGTTCTATTCTACTCTATTATGTTCTATTCTACTCTATTCTAGTCTATTATGTTCTATTCTACTCTTATGTTCTATTCTACTCTATTATGTTCTATTCTACTCTTATGTTCTATTCTACTCTATTATGTTCTATTCTACTCTATTCTACTCTATTATGTTCTATTCTACTCTATTCTAGTCTATTATGTTCTATTCTACTCTATTATGTTCTATTCTAGTCTATTATGTTCTATTCTACTCTATTCTACTCTATTGTGTTCTATTCTACTCTATTATGTTCTATTCTACTCTATTCTACTCTATTCTACTCTATTATGTTCTATTCTACTCTATTCTAGTCTATTATGTTCTATTCTACTCTATTCTACTCTATTCTACTCTATTCTACTCTATTATGTTCTATTCTACTCTATTATGTTCTATTCTACTCTATTATGTTCTATTCTACTCTATTATGTTCTATTCTACTCTATTCTGCTCTATTATGTTCTATTCTAGTCTATTATGTTCTATTCTACTCTATTATGTTCTATTCTACTCTATTATGTTCTATTCTACTCTATTCTACTCTATTATGCTCTATTCTACTCTATTCTAGTCTATTATGTTCTATTCTACTCTATTATGTTCTATTCTACTCTATTCTACTCTATTATGTTCTATTCTACTCTATTATGTTCTATTCTACTCTATTCTACTCTATTATGTTCTATTCTACTCTATTCTAGTCTATTATGTTCTATTCTACTCTATTCTACTCTATTATGTTCTATTCTACTCTATTATGTTCTATTCTACTCTATTATGTTCTATTCTACTCTATTATGTTCTATTCTACTCTATTATGTTCTATTCTACTCTATTCTACTCTATTATGTTCTATTCTAGTCTTATGTTCTATCTACTACTATTATGTTCTATTCTACTCTATTATGTTCTATTCTACGCTATTCTACTTCTATTCTACTCTATTATGCTCTATTCTACTCTATTCTAGTCTATTATGTTCTATTCTACTCTATTATGTTCTATTCTATTCTACTCTATTATGTTCTATTCTACTCTATTCTACTCTATTATGTTCTATTCTACTCTATTCTACTCTATTATGTTCTATTCTACTATATTCTACTCTATTATGTTCTATTCTACTCTATTCTACTCTATTATGTTCTATTCTAGCCTATTCTACTCTATTATGTTCTATTCTACTCTATTCTAGTCTATTATGTTCTATTCTACTCTATTCTACTCTATTATGTTCTATTCTACTCTATTCTACTCTATTCTACTCTATTCTAGTCTATTATGTTCTATTCTACTCTATTCTACTCTATTATGTTCTATTCTACTATATTCTACTCTATTATGTTCTATTCTACTCTATTCTACTCTATTATGTTCTATTCTACTCTATGTTCTATTATGTTCTAATCTACTCTATTATGTTCTATTCTACTCTATTCTACTCTATTATGTTCTATTCTACTCTATTATGTTCTATTCTACTCTATTCTACTCTATTATGTTCTATTCTACTCTATTATGTTCTATTATATTCTATTCTACTCTATTCTACTCTATTATTTTCTATTCTACTCTAATATGTTCTATTCTACTCTATTATGTTCTATTCTACTCTATTATGTTCTATTCTACTCTATTCTACTCTATTATGTTCTATTCTACTCTATTATGTTCTATTATATTATATTCTACTCTATTCTACTCTATTATGTTCTATTCTACTCTATTATGTTCTATTCTACTCTATTATGTTCTATTATGTTCTATTCTACTCTATTCTACTCTATTATGTTCTATTCTACTCTAATATGTTCTATTCTACTCTATTATGTTCTATTCTACTCTATTATGTTCTATTCTACTCTATTATGTTCTATTCTACTCTAATATGTTCTATTCTACTCTATTATGTTCTATTCTACTCTATTCTACTCTATTATGTTCTATTCTACTCTATTCTACTCTATTATGTTCTATTCTACTCTATTCTATTATGTTCTATTCTACTCTATTCTATTATGTTCTATTCTACTCTATTCTACTCTATTATGTTCTATTCTACTCTATTATGTTCTATTCTACTCTATTCTACTCTATTATGTTCTATTCTACTCTATTCTAGTCTATTATGTTCTATTCTACTCTATTCTACTCTATTATGTTCTATTCTACTCTATTATGTTCTATTATGTTCTATTCTACTCTATTATGTTCTATTCTACTCTATTCTACTCTATTCTACTCTATTCTACTCTATTATGTTCTATTCTACTCTATTCTACTCTATTATATTCTATTCTACTCTATTCTACTCTATTCTACTCTATTATGTTCCATTCTACTCTATTATATTCTATTCTACTCTATTCTACTCTATTATGTTCTATTCTACTCTATTATGTTCTATTCTATTCTACTCTACTCTATTCTATTCTACTCTACTCTACTCTATTCTACTCTACTCTACTCTGTTCTACTCTACTCTATTCTACTCTACTCTACTCTACTCTACTCTACTCTACTCTACTCTGTTCTACTCTACTCTACTCTATTCTACTCTATTCTACTCTACTCTACTCTACTCTATTCTACTCTGCTCTACTCTACTCTACTCTACTCTACTCTACTCTATTAAACTCTACTCTATTCTACTCTACTCTACTCTACTCTACTCTACTCTGTTAAACTCTACTCTATTCTACTCTACTCTACTCTACTCTACTCTACTCTGTTAAACTCTACTCTATTCTACTCTATTCTACTCTGCTCTACTCTACTCTACTCTACTCTACTCTATTAAACTCTACTCTACTCTACTCTACTCTACTCTATTAAACTCTACTCTACTCTACTCTACTCTAATCTATTATATTCTACTCTACTCTATTCAACTCTACTCTATTCTACTCTGTTCTACTCTACTCTACTCTATTCTACTCTATTCTACTCTACTCTACTCTATTCTACTCTATTCTACTCTATTCTACTCTGTTCTACTCTACTCTACTCTATTCTACTCTAATCTACTCTACTCTATTCTACTCTACTCTACTCTACTCTACTCTATTCTACTCTGTTCTACTCTACTCTACTCTATTCTACTCTAATCTACTCTACTCTATTCTACTCTACTCTACTCTACTCTACTCTATTCTACTCTATTCTACTCTACTCTATTCTACTCTATTCTACTCTACTCTACTCTACTCTATTCTACTCTACTCTACTCTACTCTACTCTATTCTACTCTATTCTACTCTATTCTACTCTACTCTACTCTATTCTACTCTACGCTATTCTACTCTATTCTACTCTACTCTACTCTACTCTATTCTACTCTATTCTACTCTATTCTACTCTATTCTACTCTACTCTACTCTACTCTACTCTATTCTACTCTACGCTATTCTACTCTATTCTACTCTACTCTATTCTACTCTATTCTACTCTACTCTACTCTACTCTACTCTGTTCTACTCTACTCTACTCTACTCTACTCTACTCTACTCTATTCTATTCTACTCTATTCTACTCTATTCTACTCTACTCTACTCTACTCTACTCTACTCTACTCTACTCTATTCTACTCTTTTCTACTCTATTCTACTCTACTCTATTCTACTCTACTCTATTCTATTCTACTCTACTCTACTCTACTCTATTCTACTCTATTCTACTCTACTCTATTCTACTCTACTCTATTCTACTCTATTCTACTCTATTCTACTCTACTCTATTCTACTCTATTCTACTCTACTCTATTCTACTCTACTCTACTCTACTCTATTCTACTCTACTCTACTCTATTCTACTCTACTCTATTCTACTCTATTCTACTCTACTCTATTCTATTCTACTCTACTCTACTCTATTCTATTCTACTCTATTCTATTCTACTCTATTCTACTCTATTCTATTCTACTCTATTCTACTCTATTCTACTCTACTCTACTCTGTTCTACTCTACTCTACTCTACTCTACTCTACTCTACTCTATTCTATTCTACTCTACTCTACTCTACTCTACTCTACTCTATTCTACTCTACTCTATTCTACTCTACTCTACTCTACTCTACTCTATTCTATTCTACTCTACTCTATTCTACTCTACTCTACTCTACTCTACTCTATTCTACTCTACTCTATTCTACTCTATTCTACTCTACTCTACTCTACTCTACTCTATTATACTCTACTCTACTCTATTCTACTCTATTCTACTCTATTCTACTCTACTCTATTCTACTCTACTCTATTCTATTCTACTCTACTCTACTCTATTCTACTCTACTCTATTCTACTCTATTCTACTCTATTCTACTCTATTCTATTCTACTCTACTCTATTCTATTCTACTCTATTCTATTCTACTCTATTCTACTCTACTCTATTCTACTCTACTCTACTCTACTCTACTCTATTAAACTCTACTCTATTCTATTCTACTCTATTCTATTAAACTCTACTCTATTCTATTCTATTCTACTCTATTAAACTCTACTCTATTCTACTCTACTCTATTCTACTCTACTCTACTCTACTCTATTAAACTCTACTCTATTCTATTCTACTCTATTCTATTAAACTCTACTCTATTCTATTCTACTCTATTCTATTAAACTCTACTCTATTCTATTCTACTCTATTCTATTAAACTCTACTCTATTCTACTCTATTCTACTCTATTCTATTCTATTCTACTCTACTCTACTCTACTCTATTCTACTCTACTCTACTCTATTCTACTCTACTCTACTCTATTCTACTCTATTCTACTCTACTCTACTCTACTCTACTCTATTCTATTCTACTCTACTCTACTCTACTCTATTCTACTCTATTCTACTCTATTCTATTCTACTCTACTCTACTCTACTCTACTCTACTCTATTCTATTCTACTCTACTCTATTCTACTCTACTCTACTCTACTCTACTCTATTATACTCTATTCTGTTCTACTCTATTCTACTCTACTCTATTCTACTCTATTCTATTCTATTCTACTCTATTCTACTCTACTCTACTCTATTCTATTCTATTCTACTCTACTCTATTCTACTCTACTCTACTCTACTCTACTCTATTCTACTCTATTCTACTCTACTCTACTCTATTCTATTCTATTCTATTCTACTCTATTCTACTCTATTCTACTCTACTCTACTCTACTCTACTCTACTCTACTCTATTCTACTCTACTCTATTCTATTCTACTCTATTCTACTCTACTCTATTCTACTCTACTCTACTCTACTCTACTCTATTCTACTCTATTCTACTCTACTCTATTCTACTCTACTCTATTCTACTCTACTCTACTCTATTCTACTCTACTCTACTCTATTCTACTCTATTCTACTCTACTCTATTCTATTCTACTCTACTCTATTCTATTCTACTCTACTCTACTCTACTCTACTCTACTCTACTCTAATCTACTCTATTCTATTCTACTCTACTCTATTCTATTCTACTCTACTCTACTCTACTCTACTCTACTCTATTCTACTCTATTCTACTCTACTCTATTCTACTCTACTCTACTCTATTCTACTCTACTCTATTCTATTCTACTCTACTCTACTCTACTCTATTAAACTCTACTGTATTTTATTATTCTCTAGTCTATTGTATTCTACTCTATTCTATTCTAGATACAATACCTTCCTCTCACATGTTCAGTTAAAAGTTTCATCTTATTTTCAACAGAGACCTGGCAACATATAATATATCTGAAGCATAAGTAGTTACAGTACATAGCCTTTCTCCAGGAGAAGCTTTAGTCAGAGACAGGGCTGTACGTGGAGGCAGACAAGATGACGGTTCACACACTCACTGTCTCTCTATCTCTCTCTCTCTCTCCCTCTCCTTCTCCCCTCCCGCTCCCTCTCCTTCTCCCCTCCCTCTCCCCTCTCTCTCCCTCTCCTTCTCCCCTCTCCTTCTCCCTCTCCCCTTCCGCCCCCTCTCCTTCTCCCCCTCCCTCTCCCCTCCCCTCCCGCTCCTTCTCCCCCTCCCTCTCCCCTCCCCCTCCCTCTCCTTCTCCCCCTCCCTCTCCTTCCGCTCCCTCTCCTTCTCCCCCAGGCTGACTTTGCCATCGAGGCCCTAGCGAAGGCCATGTATGAGCGGTTGTTCAGGTGGATCCTGGCTAGGGTGAATAAGACTCTGGATAAAGCCAAACGTAAAGGAGCATCATTCCTGGGGATCCTAGACATCGCTGGCTTTGAAATCTTTGAGGTGAGATTGAGGAGCATCATCTTTAAGTTGACAGAGAAAGGAATTCAGCAGGGGTCCCGTGAGGCCAGTTGGTAGCTCATGGCGCATTGCAACGCCAAGGTTGTGGGTTCGATTCCCATGGAGGACCGGTAAAAGAGAATGATGCACCCACTACTGTAATTCACTCTGGATACGAGCATCTGCTAAATGACTGAAATTGAACCCATTTAAAATGGGTAGACGTAGCGATTTGGGAGCCCCATCTACCTCCCAAAAGGGACATTTCCCCCAGAACATTTCCTACTATGATTATTATTATCCCACAATTAAAAACATCCCTACGGGCCCTGGTCAAAGTAGTGCACTAAATAGGGAATAGGATGTAATTTGGGATTCAGACCTGATGTACAGGACTATGACGTGAGAAGTACCTCTATGTTCACATCCATCTCTCCCATCTCCCTTCCTCAGGAACTACCACGGTACTGTAGCTCTGTGTAAATCACTATGTAACTTCTCCTCAGGAACTACCACGGTACTGTAGCTCTGTGTAAATCACTATGTAACTTCTCCTCAGGAACTACCACGGTACTGTAGCTCTGTGTAAACCACTATGTAACTTCTCCTCAGGAACTACCACGGTACTGTAGCTCTGTGTAAACCACTATGTAACTTCTCCTCAGGAACTACCACGGTACTGTAGCTCTGTGTAAATCACTATGTACCTCCTTCTCCTCAGGAACTACCACGGTACTGTAGCTCTGTGTAAACCACTATGTACCTTCTCCTCAGGAACTACCACGGTACTGTAGCTCTGTGTAAACCACTATGTACCTTCTCCTCAGGAACTACCACGGTACTGTAGCTCTGTGTAAACCACTATGTACCTCCTCCTCAGGAACTACCACGATACTGTAGCTCTGTGTAAACCACTATGTACCTCCTTCTCAGGAACTACCACGGTACTGTAGCTCTGTGTAAACCACTATGTACCTCCTTCTCCTCAGGAACTACCACGGTACTGTAGCTCTGTGTAAACCACTATGTACCTTCTCCTCAGGAACTACCATGGTACTGTAGCTCTGTGTAAACCACTATGTACCTCCTTCTCCTCAGGAACTACCACGGTACTGTAGCTCTGTGTAAACCACTATGTACCTTCTCCTCAGGAACTACCACGGTACTGTAGCTCTGTGTAAACCACTATGTACCTTCTTCTCCTCAGGAACTACCACGGTACTGTAGCTCTGTGTAAACCACTATGTACCTTCTCCTCAGGAACTACCACGGTACTGTAGCTCTGTGTAAACCACTATGTACCTTCTCCTCAGGAACTACCATGGTACTGTAGCTCTGTGTAAACCACTATGTACCTCCTCCTCAGGAACTACCACGATACTGTAGCTCTGTGTAAACCACTATGTAACTTCTCCTCAGGAACTACCACGGTACTGTAGCTCTGTGTAAACCACTATGTACCTCCTTCTCCTCAGGAACTACCACGGTACTGTAGCTCTGTGTAAACCACTATGTACCTCCTCCTTCTCCTCAGGAACTACCACGGTACTGTAGCTCTGTGTAAACCACTATGTACCTTCTCCTCAGGAACTACCACGGTACTGTAGCTCTGTGTAAACCACTATGTACCTCCTTCTCCTCAGGAACTACCACGGTACTGTAGCTCTGTGTAAACCACTATGTACCTTCTCCTCAGGAACTACCACGGTACTGTAGCTCTGTGTAAACCACTATGTACCTCCTCCTCAGGAACTACCACGGTACTGTAGCTCTGTGTAAACCACTATGTACCTCCTCCTTCTCCTCAGGAACTACCACGGTACTGTAGCTCTGTGTAAACCACTATGTACCTTCTCCTCAGGAACTACCATGGTACTGTAGCTCTGTGTAAACCACTATGTACCTTCTCCTCAGGAACTACCACGGTACTGTAGCTCTGTGTAAACCACTATGTACCTTCTCCTCAGGAACTACCACGGTACTGTAGCTCTGTGTAAACCACTATGTACCTCCTTCTCCTCAGGAACTACCACGGTACTGTAGCTCTGTGTAAACCACTATGTACCTTCTCCTCAGGAACTACCATGGTACTGTAGCTCTGTGTAAACCACTATGTACCTTCTCCTCAGGAACTACCACGGTACTGTAGCTCTGTGTAAACCACTATGTACCTCCTCCTTCTCCTCAGGAACTACCACGGTACTGTAGCTCTGTGTAAACCACTATGTACCTTCTCCTCAGGAACTACCACGGTACTGTAGCTCTGTGTAAACCACTATGTACCTCCTTCTCCTCAGGAACTACCACGGTACTGTAGCTCTGTGTAAACCACTATGTACCTCCTCCTTCTCCTCAGGAACTACCATGGTACTGTAGCTCTGTGTAAATCACTATGTACCTTCTCCTCAGGAACTACCACGGTACTGTAGCTCTGTGTAAACCACTATGTACCTCCTCCTTCTCCTCAGGAACTACCACGGTACTGTAGCTCTGTGTAAACCACTATGTAACTTCTCCTCAGGAACTACCACGGTACTGTAGCTCTGTGTAAACCACTATGTACCTTCTCCTCAGGAACTACCATGGTACTGTAGCTCTGTGTAAACCACTATGTACCTTCTCCTCAGGAACTACCACGGTACTGTAGCTCTGTGTAAACCACTATGTACCTCCTCCTCAGGAACTACCACGGTACTGTAGCTCTGTGTAAACCACTATGTACCTCCTCCTTCTCCTCAGGAACTACCACGGTACTGTAGCTCTGTGTAAACCACTATGTACCTTCTCCTCAGGACAACTCGTTTGAGCAGCTGTGCATCAACTACACCAACGAGCGTCTGCAGCAGCTGTTCAACCACACCATGTTCATTCTGGAGCAGGAGGAGTACAAGAGAGAGGGGATCGACTGGGCCTTCATAGACTTCGGCCTGGACCTGCAGCCCTGCATAGAGCTCATCGAGAGACCGGTAACACACACCACACACACACACACACACACACACACACACACACACACACACACACACACACACACACACACATAGAGACACTCACACACACGGAGACACTCTCACACACACATACACACACACACACACACACACACACACACACACACACACGGAGACACACACACACACACATACTGTACACATTGGACCTACATCAATGCACACACAGCTGGTTCCCTAAAGCTGACCCCTCCCCCCACCCTTCTAGAACAATCCTCCAGGTATCTTGGCTCTGTTGGATGAGGAGTGCTGGTTCCCTAAAGCCACAGACCTGTCCTTCGTTGAGAAGCTGATGAACACACACACAACCCACTGCAAGTTCTCCAAACCCAAATCACTCAAAGACAAGACTGCCTTCTCTGTTCTCCACTACGCCGGCAAGGTGAGATTATATTATATGTTTCTGTCTGAAGAGTTCTCCACCACGCCGGCAAGGTGAGATTATATTATATGTAGGTGGACTACAATGGTGCCAGCTGGCTGATTAATAACATGGCTGTGTTGTGGTTATGTTGTGTTGTGGTTGTGTTATGGTTGTGTTGTGGTTGTATTGTGGTTGTGTTATAGGTGGACTACAACGGGGCCAGCTGGCTGATTAATAACATGGTTATGTTGTGGTTATGTTGTGGTTATGTTATGTTATGGTTGTGTTATGGTTGTATTGTGGTTGTGTTATAGGTGGACTACAACGGAGCCAACTGGCTGACTAAGAACATGGTTATGTTATGGTTATGTTGTGGTTATGTTATGTTATGGTTGTGTTATGGTTGTGTTATGGTTGTATTGTGGTTGTGTTATAGGTGGACTACAACGGAGCCAACTGGCTGACTAAGAACATGGTTATGTTATGGTTATGTTGTGGTTATGTTATGTTATGGTTGTGTTATGGTTGTGTTATGGTTGTATTGTGGTTGTGTTATAGGTGGACTACAACGGAGCCAACTGGCTGACTAAGAACATGGTTGTGTTATGGTTGTGTTGTTGTTGTATTGTGGTTGTGTTATAGGTGGACTACAACGGGGCCAACTAGCTGACTAAGAACATGGTTGTGTTGTGGTTATGTTGGGGTTGTGTTATAGGTGGACTACAACGGAGCCAACTGGCTGACTAAGAACATGGACCCTCTGAATGACAACGTGACGGCTCTCCTCAACAACTCATCCAACCCCTTCATACAGGACCTCTGGAAGGATGGTGAGCCACATGCGTCCCAAAATGGCACCCTGTTCCCTGAATGGGGCACCACGTTAGACCAGGCCCATAGCACTCTGGTCAAAAGTAGTGCACTATAGTAAATCAGGAATAGGGTCCTATTTAGGATGCAAGCACAGTTGGTATACTACCAATTCACTTTACTGTTCTCCCATCAGTATTCATCAGTATTCTACTGTCTCTCCTTCTTGTCTGTCACTTGTTCTTCTCCCTCTTTCATCTCCTCCTCTTTCTCCCTGCCTCTCACCTTCCCCCCCCCCCCAGCCTTTCTTCTCAGTGGTCATGAATAATCCTTGTTCTGTTTCCAGTGGACCATGTGGTGGGTCTAGAGACCATTACTAAGATGTCAGAGAGCTCGGCCCCCAGCGCCACCAAGTCTAAGAAGGGCATGTTCAGGACAGTGGGCCAGCTCTACAAGGAATCTCTGGGCAAACTGATGACCACGCTGAACAACACACAGCCCAACTTCATACGCTGTATCATCCCTAACCACGAGAAGAGGGTAGGACACTATCCTCCTACCCAGAACCCCTACAGCTATTTCTATATGTTTCATCAATTCATCTCCTCTCTCTTGAGTCACCTGTGATCTCTCTCTCCCTCATTCTTCCTGTGTGTGTGTAGGCAGGGAAGCTGGATGCTAACCTGGTTCTGGAACAGTTGAGGTGTAACGGGGTTCTGGAAGGGATCCGTATCTGCAGACAGGGCTTCCCCAACCGCATCGTGTTCCAAGAGTTCCGACAACGGTGAGGAATGTTCTAACACCAACGTTAAGGAACCACGATTATGTCTGTGTAGTTATCATATAACAACTTGTACTCTTCCTTCTGTCTTCCTCTCTTTCTTCCTCTTCTTCCTCTTCCTCTTCTTCTTGTAGCTATGAGATCCTAGCAGCCAACTGCATCCCAAAGGGTTTCATGGACGGGAAACAGGCTTGTCAACTAATGGTGATTTCATCTTACTGAAACGTCTGAGTTGATCTAACTGAAACGTCTGAGTTGATCTAACTGAAACGTCTGAGTTGATCTAACTGAAACTTCTGAGTTGATCTAACTGAAACGTCTTAGTTGATCTAACTGAAACGTCTGAGTTGATCTTACTGAAACGTCTGAGTTGATCTTACTGAAACGTCTGAGTTGATCTTACTGAAACGTCTGAGTTGATCTTACTGAAACGTCTGAGTTGATCTTACTGAAACGTCTGAGTTGATCTTACTGAAACGTCTGAGTTGATCTTACTGAAACGTCTGAGTTGATCTAACTGAAACGTCTGAGTTGATCTTACTGAAACGTCTGAGTTGATCTTACTAAAATGTCTGAGTTGATCTAACTGAAACGTCTGAGTTGATCTTACTAAAACGTCTGAGTTGATCTTACTGATTCAGTCACTGAGCCTAAAAACCTTTTGGCACATTTGAACCCGCACTTTTTAGAAAACCAAAAGTTGAGCAATGAACTAAATAGGACAAATGTTTCTACCATAGTTCTGGATAAGTAAAGAGTTATTCTAAAGGGACCTTTGTTTTGAAAGGTGTCACGATAAAGGTGTCACGATAAAGGTGTCACGATAAAGGTGTCACGATAAAGGTGTCATGATAAAGGTGTTACGATAAAGGTGTCATGATAAAGGTGTCATGATAAAGGTGTCATGATAAAGGTGTTACGATAAAGGTGCCATGATAAAGGTGTCATGATAAAGGTGTCATGATAAAGGTGTCACGATAAAGGTGTCACGATAAAGGTGTTACGATAAAGGTGTCACGATAAAGGTGTCACGATAAAGGTGTCACGATAAAGGTGTCATGATGAAGGTGTTATGACTTCCTCTCCAGATGAAGCACCTGGACCTGGACCCTAATCTGTTCCGTATTGGTCAGAGTAAGATGTTCTTCAGAACAGGAGTGTTAGCCCAGCTGGAGGAGGAGAGGGACATTAAACTGACTGTGGTCATCATCGCCTTCCAGGCCCACGCTAGGAGCTTCCTGGCACGCAAGTTAGTGTAACAGTGTTGCTTCCAGCCTGGGCTCCACACAGGGACCCTCTGAACACATGGACACATTTCACCCGTGAGGTAGCGTTACCAGTCGCTCCCACAACAGCATGATAGCAGACACACTCTGATGTGACTTCTGTCCACAGAGCGTTTAGTAAGCGTCAGGCCCAGCTGACCGCTATGAAGGTGATTCAGAGGAACTGTGCTGTCTACCTGGTCCTGAAGAACTGGCAGTGGTGGAGACTCTTCACCAAGGTACACATCACACACACACACAGACACACACACACACACACAGACACACACACACACACACACACAGACAGACACAGGTGTTTGATTTATGGTTATCTGTCCTATCCAGTGTTGTTGATGTTCTGCCACATCCATCACTTGTTGAGTATATCGTAGTTTTGATTCGTTGATTTGTTTTGATATCAGCTCTTATGTAAACTTTGATTGGTTGTCCCGCAGGTGAAGCCCCTCCTCCAGGTGACGCGACAGGAAGAAGAAATGGGTCAGAAGGAGGAGGAGCTGAAGTCCGCCAAGGATCTGGCCCAGAAGAGCCAGGTGGAACTGAAGGAGATCTCCCAGAAACACACACAGGTGAAGTGGAGACACACACACACACATACAGGTAAAGTGGAGACACACACACACACACAGGTGAGGTGGAGACACACACACACATACAGGTGAGGTGGAGACACACACACACACACAGGTGAGGTGGAGACACACACACACATACACACACATACAGGTAAAGTGGACACACACACACATACAGGTAAAGTGGAGACACACACACACACACACACAGGTGAGGTGGAGACACACACACACATACAGGTAAAGTGGAGACACACACACACACACACAGGTGAGGTGGAGACACACACACACACACACAGGTGAGGTGGAGACACACACACGCATACAGGTGTGGTGGAGACACACACACACACACACACAGGTAAAGTGGAGACACACACACACACACACACACACACACACACAGGTAAAGTGGAGACTCTCTCTCTCTCTAGGTAGTAGAGGAGCGAGCTAAACTGGAGCAGAAGCTTCAGGCGGAGACAGAGTTGTATGCTGAGGCAGAGGAGATGAGGCTTCGTCTGGAGGTCAAGAAGCAGGAGCTGGAGGAGGTGCTCCATGAGATGGAGTCGCGGCTGGAGGAGGAGGAGGAGAGAGCCACACAGCTGCAGCAGGAGAGGAAGGACATGCAGCAGCAACTACAGGTGGGCAGATCCAAAATGGCTACCGAGCGATGACCTTTTCAACTATGGTATATCAGTGATGATGTCAAAATGGACAAAATCATTTCAAAGAAGCGTCAAACCGACTCAATCCCTTTCAGAAACTTTGGCATGAAATGTATGAAATGCTAATATCGATATTACCGGGTACATTGACTTCCATTGGTTTCTGGTTGGAAAATGCTGAAGTTAGTAGATGGTGGATTGACTGCACTGTGTCCTTATCCATAGACTGGTATAGATGTAAGGCCCTGTTGTGGATCAGGTGGAGGCCCTGTTGTGGGTCAGGTGGAGGTCCTGTTGTGGGTCATGTGGAGGTCCTGTTGTGGATCATGTGGAGGCCCTGTTGTGGATCATGTGGAGGTCCTGTTGTGGGTCAGGTGGAGGACCTGTTGTGGATCATGTGGAGGTCCTGTTGTGGATCATGTGGAGGTCCTGTTGTGGATCATGTGGAGGTCCTGTTGTGGATCATGTGGAGGTCCTGTTGTGGGTCAGGTGGAGGACCTGTTGTGGGTCAGGTGGAGGTCCTGTTGTGGATCATGTGGAGGCCCTGTTGTGGATCATGTGGAGGCCCTGTTGTGGATCATGTGGAGGCCCTGTTGTGGATCATGTGGAGGCCCTGTTGTGGGTCATGTGGAGGCCCTGTTGTGGATCATGTGGAGGCCCTGTTGTGGATCATGTGGAGGCCCTGTTGTGGATCATGTGGAGGCCCTGTTGTGGATCATGTGGAGGCCCTGTTGTGGATCATGTGGAGGCCTTGTTGTGGATCATGTGGAGGCCCTGTTGTGGATCATGTGGAGGCCCTGTTGTGGATCAGGTGGAGGCCCTGTTGTGGGTCAGGTGGAGGCCTTGTTGTGGATCATCTCTCATCTTATTTATCTCGCATCCCTGTCCCTCTCTCTCTCTTTTCTCTTTCTCTCTTCATCCCTTTCTTCTCTCTGTGTATTAGGCCATGGAGGCCCACCTGTCAGAGGAAGAGGACTCTCGTCAGAAGCTGCAGCTGGAGAAGGTGACTGTTGAGGGGAAGGTCAAGAAACTGGAGGAGGACGTTCTCATCATGGAGGACCAGAATAACAAACTACTCAAGGTATGTTGTTCTCCACCCCTGTCTCAATAAACACCATTCACCCACCCTCCCATCCACCCACTGATCTCCTGTTCCTCAGCAACGTGAGCTGTTGAAGGAGCATGTAGCACTCAGTCCCTGACCCCTCACCTCTGACCTCTGATTAACCTTACTCCTCGCTGTGTGTTGTTCTTCAGGAGCCTAAACTGTTGGAAGAGAGAGTAGTACAGTCCCTGACCCCTCACCTCTGAACCCCGACATTTCTCTCTTTTATCCGTTGTTCTTCAGGAGCGTAAACTGTTGGAGGAGAGAATAGCAGACTCCAGCTCTAACCTGGCTGAGGAAGAGGAGAAGTCTAAGAACCTGACCAAGCTGAAGAACAAACACGAGTCTATGATCTCAGACCTGGAGGGTGAGTTACTCACCTCTGACCTCTAACCCCTGACCCCTCACCCCTGGCATCAATCAGTCATTCAGTCAGTCAGTAATCAGTCAATTATTGTCTTTCATTAAGACCTTAATTGGTTGAATCTGGTGTGTTAGGACTGGGATAAAGCTGAACAAAGCTTACACACTCTCCAAGAATGCATCAGTCTACCTCTGCTATAGACGATGATGATGATGACGATTCCTTTCCCTCTTCCTCTTCCTCCTCCACCTCCTCCTCTTCCTCAGTGCGTATGAAGAAGGAGGAGAAGGGCAGGCAGGATGTGGAGAAGGCCAAGAGGAAGCTGGAGACGGAGCTGGCTGATCTCCAGGAGCAGCTGGCCGACCTGCAGGCCCAGATAGCCGAGCTCAGAGCACAGCTCGCCGCCAAGGAGGAGGAGCTACTGGCCACACAGGCCAGGTAATCAATCCCAGATCATCAGTGATGAACTATCTTCAATCAGTAGCTTTATTATCCAGGAATATATAAACACACTTGACAAATAGTTAAAGAGTTGAGAGAGACCGTACCTTGACAATCTTAACCATTATTGGGCATATCTACACACATAGCATAGCTATTACTTCCCATGCCCTAAATCTCTCTCTCTCTGTCAGGTTGGAGGAGGAGTCTGCCTCTTGTGTTGCGGCGGTGCGTCGTGTCAGGGAGCTGGAGGGGCTGTTAGGTGAGATCCATATCAAGGGAGGGTGTCCCAAAAGACACCCACACAGGTCAAAAGTAGTAGGTTGGCGTTGATTGGGATAGGTCTCGTCCTTGAGGCAGAACTGAGCGTTTATTGGGATGAGTCTCGTACTTGAGGCAGAACTGAATGATTTCTGCTAGATGAGCAAGCTGCAAAGTCTATATTGTCTATATTGTAAAAATTCCTGAAAACAAATGTAGCTTTTTGGTCTTAATTTAAAGTTAGGCATTAAGGTTAGCAGTGTGGTTAAGGTTAGGGTTAAGGTTAGGTTTAAAGTCAGACGTTATGACTTTGTGGCTGTGCCAGCTAGTGACCACTCTGCAGAACTGCCTCCAGAACAACATCCATGATGAAAAACACTAACCTGCTCAAAGGTAGTGCACTACATGAGGAATAGGTGTGTGTGTGCGTGTGTGTGCGTGTGTGTGCGTGTGTGTGTGTGTGATAAATAGGTGAGATCCAGGAGGACCTGGAGTCAGAGGGGGCTGCCAGGAGGAAGGCTGATGCAGCCTGTAGAGACCTGGGAGAGGAGCTGAATGCTCTGAGGTCTGAGCTGGAAGACACTCTGGATACCACCGCCGCACAGCAGGAGCTACGGTACGGTCAAGTCACGGTCATCACCACATCCTGACAATACGGTCTCAGTTTGACCTCTAGAGGACACCACATCCTGACAATACCGTCTCAGTTTGACCTCTAGAGGACACCACATCCTGACAATACGGTCTCAGTTTGACCTCTAGAGGACACCACATCCTGACCATACGGTCTCAGTTTGACCTCTAGAGGACACCACATCCTGACCATACGGTCTCAGTTTGACCTCTAGAGGACACCACATCCTGACAATACGGTCTCAGTTTGACCTCTAGAGGACACCACATCCTGACCATACGGTCTCAGTTTGACCTCTAGAGGACACCACATCCTGACCATACGGTCTCAGTTTGACCTCTAGAGGACACCACATCCTGACCATACGGACTCAGTTTGACCTCTAGAGGACACCACATCCTGACCATACGGACTCAGTTTGACCTCTAGAGGACACCACATCCTGACCATACGGACTCAGTTTGACCTCTAGAGGACCCACTGGATACTATCGCTGCACAGCAGGAACTACGGTACGGTTCCAATTGGGACACACACACTGATGGTTGCTGTGTGTTGTGTTCTCCAGGGCGAAGCGAGAGCAGGAGGTAGCCATGTTGAAGAAGGTGATGGAGGAGGAAGGGAGGAACCATGAAGCTCAGGTTCAGGAGATGAGACAGAAACACACACAGACTGTTGAGGGACTGTCTGAACAACTGGAGCAAGCCAAGAGGGTAACACACACACCTGACGCCTGCATGGGAACACACACACACACACACACACACACACACACACACACACACACACACACACACACACACACACACACACACACACACACACACATGCGCACACGCGCACACACACGCACAAAGTAAACACACTCCCTCACACCCTCCCTTCTCTCCCCCCTCCTCACACCCTCCCTTCTCTCCCCACTCCTTACACCCTCCCTTCTCTCCCCACTCCTTACACCCTCCCTTCTCTCCCCACTCCTCACACCCTCCCTTCTCTCCCCACTCCTCACACCCTCCCTTCTCTCCCCACTCCTTACACCCTCCCTTCTCTCCCCACTCCTTACACCCTCCCTTCTCTCCCCACTCCTCACACCCTCCCTTCTCTCCCCACTCCTCACACCCTCCCTTCTCTCCCCGCTCCTCACACCCTCCCTTCTCTCCCCACTCCTCACACCCTCCCTTCTCTCCCCACTCCCTCATTCCCTCACACCCTCCCTTCTCTCCCCACTCCTCACACCCTCCCTTCTCTCCCCACTCCCTCATTCCCTCACACCCTCCTTTCTCTCCCCACTCCCTCATTCCCTCACACCCTCCCTTCTCTCCCCACTCCCTCATTCCCTCACACCCTCCTTTCTCTCCCCACTCCCTCATTCCCTCACACCCTCCCTTCTCTCCCCACTCCCTCATTCCC
The DNA here is from genome assembly GCF_901001165.1 of Salmo trutta. Classification (NCBI taxonomy): domain Eukaryota; kingdom Metazoa; phylum Chordata; class Actinopteri; order Salmoniformes; family Salmonidae; genus Salmo; species Salmo trutta. The sequence continues at coordinate 80,196,708 of NC_042957.1, read as the reverse complement.
TCACACCCTCCCTTCTCTTCCTCACTCCCTCCACCCTCCCTTCTCTCCCCAGGTACGAGCCAGTCTAGAGAAGGCTAAGCAGGGATTGGAGAAGGAGTCATCTGACCTCAGCGCAGACCTCCACTCATTGGCCAACGCCAAGCAGGAAGTGGAGCACAAGAGGAAGAAGGTCGAAGGTCAGCTGTCAGACTTGCAGTCGCGCCACAATGACAGCGAGAGACAGAGGGGGGAGCTGGGAGAACGAGTCTCTAAGTTGACCGTGAGTAGCGTACACTGGCTACAGATGTAGGATCTGAATTTGAACCAGTTTGCTACAGCAGGAAAATAATCCTGCAGCAACAGGACATTTTAATTATTATGTGGATTGTAATTAATGGACATTTTTGTAGGGGTTGATACATTTTTTCGTAATGGAAACTCAAGTCTGAAACTCCAAAGTGGAAATTAGTTAAACTTTTAAAACCTCAAATACACTACACGTTTGCAGAAAATGTATCCTGCAACAGGGTGATCGAATGAAGATCCTACATCTGTACCTCACATGTCAGATGAAAATAATAAAAGTGACAAACTTTTAAAACCTGAAACACGAGCAGGGGATTGTCCTAGTACAACTGTCATCTATTTATTGGTGACGCATCTGAGAACACTAACAACACCCCTTACCCCTGATGTTACCAGGTGAGTTGACTGAGAACATATTGTGGTTTACAGCAAGGACCTGGGGAGAGGGGAGGAAGGAGCGTATTTGGTGTATTTTATTTACATGATGACAGATAACATCATTTATTATTTCATGTTTGTGACAACCTGCTACCCTTTTCACCCATCCCCTTCTTCTCTCATCCCCTTCTTCTCTCATCCCCTTCTTCTCTCATCCCCTTCTTCTCTCATCCCCTTCTTCTCTCATCCCCTTCTTCTCTCATCCCTCTGTTCCAGTCTGAGTTGGACAGTGTGAGCAGTCTGCTGAATGAGGTGGAGGGGAAGAACATTAAACTGAGTAAAGACCTGGTCAGTCTGGGGTCCCAGCTACAGGACACTCAGGTGAGACTCAGACCTACAGGACTCTCAGGTGAGACTCAGACCTACAGGACTCTCAGGTGAGACTCAGACCTACAGGACTCTCAGGTGAGACTCAGACCTACAGGACTCTCAGGTGAGACTCAGACCTATAGGACTCTCAGGTGAGACTCAGTCCTACAGGACTCTCAGGTGAGACTCAGACCTACAGGATTCTCAGGTGAGACTCAGACCTACAGGACTCTCAGGTGAGACTCAGTCCTACAGGACTCTCAGGTGAGACTCAGACCTACAGGACTCTCAGGTGAGACTCAGTCCTACAGGACTCTCAGGTGAGACTCAGACGTACAGGACTCTCAGGTGAGACTCAGTCCTACAGGACTCTCAGGTGAGACTCAGTCCTACAGGACTCTCAGGTGAGACTCAGACGTACAGGACTCTCAGGTGAGACTCAGACGTACAGGACTCTCAGGTGAGACTCAGTCCTACAGGACTCTCAGGTGAGACTCAGTCCTACAGGACTCTCAGGTGAGACTCAGACCTACAGGACTCTCAGGTGAGACTCAGACCTACAGGACTCTCAGGTGAGACTCAGACCTACAGGACTCTCAGGTGAGACTCAGTCCTACAGGACTCTCAGGTGAGACTCAGTCCTACAGGACTCTCAGGTGAGACTCAGTCCTACAGGACTCTCAGGTGAGACTCAGACCTACAGGACTCTCAGGTGAGACTCAGACCTACAGGACTCTCAGGTGAGACTCAGACCTACAGGACTCTCAGGTGAGACTCAGTCCTACAGGACTCTCAGGTGAGACTCAGTCCTACAGGACTCTCAGATGAGACTCAGACCTACAGGACTCTCAGGTGAGACTCAGACCTACAGGACTCTCAGGTGAGACTCAGACCTACAGGACTCTCAGATGAGACTCAGACCTACAGGACTCTCAGGTGAGACTCAGACCTACAGGACTCTCAGGTGAGACTCAGACCTACAGGACTCTCAGATGAGACTCAGACCTACAGGACTCTCAGGTGAGACTCAGACCTACAGGACTCTCAGGTGAGACTCAGACCTACAGAACTCTCTGACTTACTTCACAGAACAACTGGTAGGGGAAACACTGAATAGATATAGGACGTTCAGCTGACAGGGAAACCTTCTCAGAGTGATAGATAAACAGAGTTTATTTTTCGGTTGTCCCCCTGTCTAATGCTTATCTTTTTAAGTAATGTATGTTAGGGCCTTTGAGGCTAAAGTGAACTACAACACACTACCTCAACCTGTTTATGTTTATCTGTTTCCCTCTCTCCCCCCTCTCGCCCCCCTCCCCTCTTCTCTCCCCTCCCCTCCTCTCTCCCCTCCCCCTCTCCTCCCCCTCTCCTCCCCCTCTAGGAGTTATTGGCAGAGGAGACTCGTCAGAAGCTGAACCTGTCAGGTCGTCTACGCCAGACAGAGGAAGACAGGAACAACCTTCTAGAACAGCTGGAGGAAGAAGCAGAGGCCAAGAGAGGAGTGGAGAGACAGGCCTCCAGCCTCAACATACAGGTCAGTAGAGAGAGAGAGAGAGGTCAGTACTGTTACAGAAAGAGAATATAGAGTTTGACCTTTGACCCTTTCTCTCTCTTCAGCTGTGTGACTGTAAGAAACGTCTGGATGAGCAGCAGGGGACAGTGGAACTCCTGGAGGAGGGGAAGAAACGCCTGCAGAGAGATCTGGAGGCTGCCAACTCACAGTACGAGAATTAGACAGAAATTATAAATATACTGTATATAATAGTTATACACTGCTCAAAAAAATAAAGGGAACACTAAAATAACACATCCTAGATCTGAATGAATGAAATAATCTTATTAAATACTTTTTTCTTTACATAGTTGAATGTGCTGACAACAAAATCACACAAAAATAATCAATGGAAATCCAATTTATCAACCCATGGAGGTCTGGATTTGGAGTCACACTCAACATTAAAGTGGAAAACCACACTACAGGCTGATCCAACTTTGATATAATGTCCTTAAAACAAGTCAAAATGAGGCTCAGTAGTGTGTGTGGCCTCCACGTGCCTGTATGACCTCCCTACAATGCCTGGGCATGCTCCTGATGAGGTGGCGGATGGTCTCCTGAGGGATCTCCTCCCAGACCTGGACTAAAGCATTCGCCAACTCCTGGACAGTCTGTGGTGCAATGTGGCGTTGGTGGATGGAGCGAGACATGATGTCCCAGATGTGCTCAATTGGATTCAGGTCTGGGGAACGGGCGGGCCAGTCCATAGCATCAATGCCTTCCTCTTGCAGGAACTGCTGACACACTCCAGCCACATGAGGTCTAGCATTGTCTTGCATTAGGAGGAACCCAGGGCCAACCGCACCAGCATATGGTCTCACAAGGGGTCTGAGGATCTCATCTCGGTACCTAATGGCAGTCAGGCTACCTCTGGCGAGCACATGGAGGGCTGTGCGGCCCCCCAAAGAAATGCCACCCCACACCATGACTGACCCACCGCCAAACCGGTCATGCTGGAGGATGTTGCAGGCAGCAGAACGTTCTCCACGGCGTCTCCAGACTCTGTCACGTCTGTCACATGTGCTCAGTGTGAACCTGCTTTCATCTGTGAAGAGCACAGGACGCCAGTGGCGAATTTGCCAATCTTGGTGTTCTCTGGCAAATGCCAAACGTCCTGCACGGTGTTGGGCTGTAAGCACAACCCCCACCTGTGGACGTCGGGCCCTCATACCACCCTCATGGAGTCTGTTTCTGACCGTTTGAGCCGACACATGCACATTTGTGGCCTGCTGGAGGTCATTTTGCAGGGCTCTGGCAGTGCTCCTCCTGCTCCTCCTTGCACAAAGGCGGAGGTAGCGGTCCTGCTGCTGGGTTGTTGCCCTCCTACGGCCTCCTCCACGTCTCCTGATGTACTGGCCTGTCTCCTGGTAGCGCCTCCATGCTCTGGACACTACGCTGACAGACACAGCAAACCTTCTTGCCAAAGCTCGCATTGATGTGCCATCCTGGATGAGCTGCACTACCTGAGCCACTTGTGTGGGTTGTAGACTCCGTCTCATGCTACCACTAGAGTGAAAGCACCGCCAGCATTCAAAAGTGACCAAAACATCAGCCAGGAAGCATATGAACTGAGAAGTGGTCTGTGGTCACCACCTGCAGAACCAATCCTTTATTGGGGGTGTCTTGCTAATTGCCTATAATTTCCACCTGTTGTCTATTCCATTTGCACAACAGCATGTGAAATTTGTTGTCAATCAGTGTTGCTTCCTAAGTGGACAGTTTTATTTCACAGAAGTGGGATTGACTTGGAGTTACATTGTGTTGTTTAAGTGTTCCCTTTATTTTTTTGAGCAGTGTATATATTTAGAATAAAACATATGTAGGATCTTAATTTGATCACTTAATTTGTTGCTGAGAATTTTCCTGTTACGTTTGTCGTAAACATTGGACCAAGTTGCAGTGTGGTAGGCAAACATTTTACTTTATTTTAAAATAAACACTGACAAAAACAACAAAATACAAAACGAACGTAAAGTTCTGCAGGCAACACAGCACCTATGCAAAAACAAGATCCCACAAACTAAGGTGGGAAAAAAGGCTGCCTAAGTATGATCCCCAATCAGAGACAACGATAGACAGCTGCCTCTGATTGGGAACCATACCCGGCCAACAAAGAAATAGAAATGCCCACCCAAATCACACCCTGACCTAACCAAATAGAGAAATGAAAAGGCTCTCTAAGGTCAGGGCGTGACATTTCCTGCGCAGCGACAATACTGGTCAAATGAAGATCCTGCATCTGTATAGACATACTGTATATAATATATATAACTAACCATATGTAACTATATGTTACCTCTCCATGGTGTGTTTGTAGGTATGAGGAGAAGGTGTGTGCCTATGATAAACTGGAGAAGAACAGGATCAGACTACAGCAGGAACTGGAGGACATTCTGATGGACCTGGACAACCAGAGAACCTTGGTCTCCAACCTGGAGAAGAAACAGAGGAAGTTTGACCAGGTTAGTAGTCAATTCAATTCAACTTCATTAAACTCAATCGATTCAACTCAGTTCAATTCAATCCAATTCAACTCATTTCAACTCAATTCAACTTAATTTATCCCCTCAGGGGCAATTAAGAAAGGGAAGTCAGTAACAACAAGTACCACAATCAACACAACACCCTCCACACAACAGATATCATTTGTTAGCCTGGTCCCGTATCTGTTTGTGCTGTCTTGCCAACCTTTAACAGCTATTATCTTTGCATCCACCTGTGAAGATCTGTTATTTTCTCACCTCCTCTCTCCCCCCTCTCCTCCCTCCCTCCCTCCCTCCCTCCCACCTCTCCTCTCCCAGATGCTAGCAGAGGAGCGTTCCATCTCTGGTAAGTATGCTGAGGAGCGTGACCGAGCGGAGGCAGAGGCCAGAGAGAAGGAGACACGGGCGCTGGCTCTGGGGAGGGCCTTGGAGGAGGTGCAGGGCTCCCTGGAGGAGCAGGAGAGAAGCAACAAGGCCCTCAGGGCAGAGATGGAGGACCTGGTCAGCTCCAAGGACGATGTCGGGAAGAACGTGAGTGTGTTTGTATCTCTCTCGCTCTCTTCATCTTTCACTCTCTCCCTCTCTTTCTCTCCCTCTCTTTCTCTCCCTCTCTTTCTCTCTCCATCAAGCTCTCTCTCTCTCTCTCTCGTGCCCCCGTTTTCAGGTTCAGTGTGACTGATTGTGTTGTGGGTTGGCCAGGTCCATGAGTTGGAGAAGGCGAAGCGAGGTCTGGAGGCGGTGTTGGATGAGATGCGGACCCAGATGGAGGAGCTGGAGGATGAGCTGCAGGTTGCGGAGGATGCTAAGCTACGTCTGGAGGTCAACACGCAGGCCATGAAGACACAGCATGACAGAGACCTGCAGGGACGAGACGAACAGGGAGAGGAGAGGAGGAAACAACTACTGAAACAGGTAGGAGACGGGGGGAGGAGAGGAGGAGACAGGGGAGGAGAGGAGGAAACAACTACTGAAACAGGTAGGAGACAGGGGGAGGAGAGGAGGAAACAACTACTGAAACAGGTAGGAGACGGGGGGAGGAGAGGAGGAAACAACTACTGAAACAGGTAGGAGACGGGGGGAGGAGACAGGGGAGGAGAGGAGGAGACAACTACTGAAACAGGTAGGAGACGGGGGAGGAGAGGAGGAAACAAGGGAGGAGAGGAGGAAACAACTACTGAAACAGGTAGGAGACGGGGGGAGGAGAGGAGGAGACAGGGGAGGAGAGGAGGAAACAACTACTGAAACAGGTAGGAGACAGGGGGAGGAGAGGAGGAAACAACTACTGAAACAGGTAGGAGACGGGGGGAGGAGACGAGGGAAGACAACTACTGAAACAGGTAGGAAACGGGGGAGGAGAGGAGGAAACAAGGGAGGAGAGGAGGAAACAACTACTGAAACAGGTAGGAGACGGGGGGAGGAGAGGAGGAAACAACTACTGAAACAGGTAGGAGACGGGGGGAGGAGACAGGGGAGGAGAGGAGGAGACAACTACTGAAACAGGTAGGAGACGGGGGAGGAGAGGAGGAAACAAGGGAGGAGAGGAGGAAACAACTACTGAAACAGGTAGGAGACAGGGGGAGAAGAGGAGGAGACAGGGGAGGAGAGGAGGAAACAACTACTGAAACAGGTAGGAGACGGGGGGGGAGAGGAGGAAACAAGGGAGGAGAGGAGGAAACAACTACTGAAACAGGTAGGAGACAGGGGGAGGAGAGAAGGAGACAGAGGAGGAGGAGACAGGGGGAGGAGAGGAGGAGACAGAGGGAGGACAGGGAGGACAGGGGGAAGAGATGAGAGGAGAGGAAGAAACAACTACTGAAACAGGTAGGACCAGGAGAAGGAGAGGAGGAGAGGAGGTGTCTAACCACCCTCCTTCTCTCCCGGGGCGTGAGCTGGAGTTGGAGCTGGAGGAGGAGCGGAGGCAGTGTGTGGGGGCGACAGCCGTCTAACCTCTCTCTCTTTCTCCTCCTCTCTCCCCCTCCTCCCTCCCTCCCCTCCCTCCCTCTCCTCCAGGTGCGTGAGCTGGAGGGTGAGCTGGAGGAGGAGAGGAGGCAGCGTGCGGGGGCGACAGCAGGGAGGAAGAAGCTGGAAGGAGAGGTGAATGATCTGGAGGACCAGGTGGAAGCCACCAGTAGGGGGCGTGACGAGGCCGTCAAACAGCTACGGAAGATACAGGTCAGTCACACACCACAGAGGAACAACACTGAAATCCTGCATGTAGGGGGAAGTTGTCAGTAGACGGTGTAGACTCTGATCCTGGGTGTAGGGGGAAGTTGTCTGTAGACGGTGTAGACTCTGATCCTGGATGTAGGGGGAAGTTGTCTGTAGATGCTGATCCTGGATGTAGGGGGAAGTTGTCTGTAGACGGTGTAGACTCTGATCCTGGGTGTAGGGGGAAGTTGTCTGTAGACTCTGATCCTGGGTTTAGGGGGAAGTTGTCTGTAGACGATGATCCTGGATGTAGGGGGAAGTTGTCTGTAGACTCTGATCCTGGGTTTAGGGGGAAGTTGTCTGTAGACTCTGATCCTGGGTGTAGGGGGAGGTTGTCTGTAGACTCTGAGCCTGGGTGTAGGGGGAAGTTGTCTGTAGACTCTGATCCTGGGTGTAGGGGGAAGTTGTCTGTAGACTCTGATCCTGGGTGTAGGGGGAAGTTGTCTCTAGACAGTGTAGTTGCTGATCCTGGGTCCGTTTAGCATTTCTCCACTAATGACTTCCATTTCCTCTCTCTCCGGCTCCTGTTCCTTCTCCTCCTTCCTCTTCCTCCCCTCCTCCTCAGGCCCAGATGAAGGAGCTCCAGAGGGAGGTGGAGGATTCCCGTGCAGCCCAGAAGGAGGTACTGTCCTCAGCCAGGGAGTCAGAGAGGAGAGCCAAGACCCTTGAGGCCAGCACAATGCAGCTACATGAGGTACAGTCTTCTCTGTCTCTCCCCCCCTATCTCTCTCCCTTTCTGTCTCTCTCTCTGTCTCTCTCTCTCTCTTTCTCCTCTCCCTCTCCCTCTCTGTCTCTCGCTCTGTCTCTCCCCATCTCTCTCTCTCTTTCTCTCTCTCTCTAACATACCCCCCCTCTCTCCTGTTCTTGTCTCCTAACATACCCCCCCTCTCTCCTTCTCTCCTGTTCTTGTCTCCTAACATACCCCCCCTCTCTCCTGTTCTTGTCTCCTAACATACCCCCCCTCTCTCCTGTTCTTGTTTCCTAACATACCCCCCCTCTCTCCTGTTCTTGTCTCCTAACATACCCCCCCTCTCTCCTGTTCTTGTCTCCTAACATACCCCCCCTCTCTCCTGTTCTTGTTTCCTAACATACCCCCCCTCTCTCCTGTTCTCGCCTCCTAACATACCCCCCCTCTCTCCTGTTCTTGTCTCCTAACATACCCCCCCTCTCTCCTGTTCTTGTCTCCTAACATACCCCCCCTCTCTCCTGTTCTTGTCTCCTAACATACCCCCCCTCTCTCCTGTTCTTGTCTCCTAACATACCCCCCCTCTCTCCTGTTCTTGTTTCCTAACATACCCCCCCTCTCTCCTGTTCTTGTCTCCTAACATACCCCCCCTCTCTCCTGTTCTTGTTTCCTAACATACCCCCCCTCTCTCCTGTTCTTGTTTCCTAACATACCCCCCCTCTCTCCTGTTCTTGTCTCCTAACATACCCCCCTCTCTCCTGTTCTTGTCTCCTAACATACCCCCTCTCTCCTTCTCTCCTGTTCTTGTCTCCTAACATACCCCCCTCTCTCCTGTTCTTGTCTCCTAACATACCCCCCCTCTCTCCTGTTCTTGTTTCCTAACATACCCCCCCTCTCTCCTGTTCTTGTCTCCTAACATACCCCCCTCTCTCCTGTTCTTGTCTCCTAACATACCCCCCCCCTCTCCTGTTCTTGTTTCCTAACATACCCCCCTCTCTCCTGTTCTTGTCTCCTAACATACCCCCCCTCTCCTGTTCTTGTCTCCTAACATACCCCCCCCTCTCTCCTGTTCTTGTCTCCTAACATACCCCCCCCCTCTCCTGTTCTTGTCTCCTAACATACCCCCCCCCCTCTCCTGTTCTTGTCTCCTAACATACCCCCCCTCTCCTGTTCTTGTCTCCTAACATACCCCCCCCTCTCCTGTTCTTGTCTCCTAACATACCCCCCCCTCTCCTGTTCTTGTCTCCTAACATACCCCCCCTCTCTCCTGTTCTTGTCTCCTAACATACCCCCCCTCTCTCCTGTTCTTGCCTCCTAACATACCCCCCCTCTCTCCTGTTCTTGTCTCCTAACATACCCCCCCTCTCTCCTGTTCTCGCCTCCTAACATACCCCCCCTCTCTCCTGTTCTCGTCTCCTAACATACCCCCCCTCTCTCCTGTTCTTGTCTCCTAACATACCCCCCTCTCTCCTGTTCTTGTCTCCTAACATACCCCCCCTCTCTCCTGTTCTCGCCTCCTAACATACCCCCCCTCTCTCCTGTTCTCGTCTCCTAACATACCCCCCCTCTCTCCTGTTCTCGTCTCCTAACATACCCCCCTCTCTCCTGTTCTCGTCTCCTAACATACCCCCCCTCTCTCCTGTTCTCGCCTCCTAACATACCCCCCTCTCTCCTGTTCTTGTCTCCTAACATACCCCCCCTCTCTCCTGTTCTCGCCTCCTAACATACCCCCCCTCTCTCCTGTTCTTGTTTCCTAACATACCCCCCCCTCTCTCCTGTTCTTGTTTCCTAACATACCCCCCCTCTCTCCTGTTCTTGTTTCCTAACATACCCCCCCTCTCTCCTGTTCTTGTCTCCTAACATACCCCCCTCTCTCCTGTTCTTGTCTCCTAACATACCCCCCTCTCTCCTTCTCTCCTGTTCTTGTCTCCTAACATACCCCCCTCTCTCCTGTTCTTGTCTCCTAACATACCCCCCTCTCTCCTGTTCTTGTCTCCTAACATACCCCCCTCTCTCCTTCTCTCCTGTTCTTGTCTCCTAACATACCCCCCCTCTCTCCTGTTCTTGTCTCCTAACATACCCCCCCTCTCTCCTGTTCTTGTCTCCTAACATACCCCCCCTCTCTCCTGTTCTTGTCTCCTAACATACCCCCCCCTCTCTCCTGTTCTTGTCTCCTAACATACCCCCCCCCTCTCCTGTTCTTGTCTCCTAACATACCCCCCCTCTCTCCTGTTCTTGTCTCCTAACATACCCCCCCTCTCCTGTTCTTGTCTCCTAACATACCCCCCCTCTCCTGTTCTTGTCTCCTAACATACCCCCCCCTCTCCTGTTCTTGTCTCCTAACATACCCCCCCTCTCTCCTGTTCTTGCCTCCTAACATACCCCCCTCTCTCCTGTTCTCGTCTCCTAACATACCCCCCCTCTCTCCTGTTCTTGTCTCCTAACATACCCCCCTCTCTCCTGTTCTTGTCTCCTAACATACCCCCCCTCTCTCCTGTTCTTGCCTCCTAACATACCCCCCCTCTCTCCTGTTCTTGTCTCCTAACATACCCCCCCTCTCTCCTGTTCTCGCCTCCTAACATACCCCCCCTCTCTCCTGTTCTCGTCTCCTAACATACCCCCCCTCTCTCCTGTTCTTGTCTCCTAACATACCCCCCTCTCTCCTGTTCTTGTCTCCTAACATACCCCCCCCTCTCCTGTTCTTGTCTCCTAACATACCCCCCCTCTCTCCTGTTCTCGTCTCCTAACATACCCCCCCTCTCTCCTGTTCTCGCCTCCTAACATACCCCCCCTCTCTCCTGTTCTTGTCTCCTAACATACCCCCCCTCTCTCCTCCTCCATCTCTTCGCTCTTTCTCCCCCTGTAGGACTTGGCTGCGGCAGAGAGGGCTCGTAAGCAGGCCGAGACAGAGAGAGACGAGATGTCTGAGGACCTGGCCAGCAACTGTGGGAAGTGAGTGTGTAGGCTATTTTTAAAAAGACCTCTAGAATGTGTCCCAAATGCCACCCTATTGCCCATTGGTCCGTGGTCTGAAGCAGTGCACTATAAAGGGAATAGGATGTAATATGGGACGCAGACCTAATCTCTTTTCCTTCATCTGTACTGATGTAGAACAACCGGACATGTGAAAACATCCTCAGTACTGTCATCTTAACACCTAACCCTTAACCCAAACTTAACCATACCCTAAAACTAACCTTAACCCTTTTGCCTAAACCTAACCCTTAACCCAAACTTAACCATACCCTAAAACTAACCTTAACCCTTATGCCTAAACCTAACCCTTAACCCAAACTTAACCATACCCTAAAACTAACCTTAACCCTTATGCCTAAACCTAACCCTTAACCCAAACTTAACCATACCCTAAAACTAACCTTAACCCTTATGCCTAAACCTACCCCTTAACCCAAACTTAACCATACCCTAAAACTAACCTTAACCCTTATGCCTAAACCTAACCCTTAACCCAAACTTAACCATACCCTAAAACTAACCTTTACCCTTATGCCTAAACCTAACACCTTAACCCAAACTTAACCATACCCTAAAACTAACCTTAACCCTTAAACCTAAACCTAACCCTTAACCCAAACTTAACCATACCCTAAAACTAACCTTAACCCTTATGCCTAAACCTAACCCTTAACCCAAACTTAACCATACCCTAAAACTAACCTTAACCCTTATGCCTAAACCTAACCCTTAACCAAAAACTTAACCCTTAAACTTAACCCTTAACCCAAACTTAACCCTTAAACCTAAACCTAACCTTAACCCTTAACCCAAACTTAACCCTTAAACCTAAACCTAAGCCTTACCTTTAACCCATTAGTTTCTCCCATTCAATTCAGTGCAGACTATTGACATTTATACTGTAAGTCTCTGCTCATCTGCTCCTCCTCCTCCTCCTCCTCCTCTTCCTCTCCTCCTCTCCTCCTCTTCCTCTCCTCCTCCTCTTCCTCTCCTCTTCCTCTCCTCCTCCTCCTCCTCCTCCTCCCTCTCCTCCTCCTCCTCCTCCTCAGGTCTATGATGTCCGATGAGAAGCGTCGTCTGGAGGCTAAGATCAGCCAGCTAGAGGAAGAGCTGGAGGAGGAGCAGGCCAACATGGAGAACCTCAACGACCGCCTCCGGAAGACACAGCAACAGGTAGGAGAGGAGGGGAGTATACACTAGGTAGTGTGTAGGGGGGAGGGGAGTGTGCTTTAGGTAGGGTTTACAGGGAGGGGAGTATACACTAGGTAGTGTGTAGGGGGGAGGGGAGTATACACTAGGTAGTGTGTAGGGGGGAGGGGAGTGTGCACTAGGTATGGTTTAGGGGGGAGGGGAGTATGCACTAGGTAGTATACACTAGGTAGTGTGTAGGTGGGAGGGGAGTGTGCTTTAGGTAGGGTTTACAGGGAGGGGAGTATACACTAGGTAGTGTGTAGGGGGGAGGGGAGTGTGCTTTAGGTAGGGTTTACGGGGAGGGGAGTATACACTAGGTAGTGTGAAGGGAGGAGGAGCAGACCAAGAGACACTCAATGACTTGCCTACCTCTTCCCTTTACTGTCTCCCTACCTCTTCCCTTTACTGTCTCCCTACCTCTTCCCTTTACTGTCTCCCTACCTCTTCCCTTTACTGTCTCCCTACCTCTTCCCTTTACTGTCTCCCTACCTCTTCCCTTTACTGTCTCCCTACCTCTTCCCTTTACTGTCTCCCTACCTCTTCCTTTACTGTCTCCCTACCTCTTCCCTTTACTGTCTCCCTACCTCTTCCCTTTACTGTCTCCCTACCTCTTCCCTTTACTGTCTCCCTACCTCTTCCCTTTACTGTCTCCCTACCTCTTCCCTTTACTGTCTCCCTACCTTTTCCCTTTACTGTCTCCCTACCTCTTCCCTTTACTGTCTCCCTACCTTTTCCCTTTACTGTCTCCCTACCTCTTCCCTTTACTGTCTCCCTACCTCTTCCCTTTACTGTCTCCCTACCTCTTCCCTTTACTGTCTCCCTACCTCTTCCCTTTACTATCTCCCTACCTCTTCCCTTTACTGTCTCCCTACCTCTTCCCTTTACTGTCTCCCTACCTTTTCCCTTTACTGTCTCCCTACCTCTTCCCTTTACTGTCTCCCTACCTCTTCCCTTTACTGTCTCCCTACCTCTTCCCTTTACTGGCTCCCTACCTCTTCCCTTTACTGTCTCCCTACCTCTTCCCTTTACTGTCTCCCTACCTCTTCCCTTTACTGTCTCCCTACCTCTTCCCTTTACTGTCTCCCTACCTCTTCCCTTTACTGTCTCCCTACCTCTTCCCTTTACTGTCTCCCTACCTCTTCCCTTTACTGTCTCCCTACCTCTTCCCTTTACTGTCTCCCTACCTCTTCCCTTTACTGTCTCCCTACCTTTTCCCTTTACTGTCAGACCAGAGGGCATCTCCTATCTCTTCCCCCTGGTCCGAACCTCTTCCTCCCATGACCCCCTCTCTAAAGTGATGTGTGCGTCTCTCTATCCCTTCCCCCTGGTCCTAACCTCTTCCTCCCATGACCCCCTCTCTAAAGTGATGTGTGCGTCTCTCTATCCCTTCCCCCTGGTCCGAACCTCTTCCTCCCATGACCCCCTCTCTAAAGTGATGTGTGCGTCTCTCTATCCCTTCCCCCTAGGTGGACCAGTTGAGCAGTGAGCTGCAGGCTGAGCGTAGTTCCTCCCAGAGCAGTGAGGGCGCCAGACAGCAGCTCGAGAGGCAGAACAAGGATCTGAAGGTCAAGCTACAGGAGATGGAGGGTCAGGGAAGGTCAAAGTTCAAATCCTCCATCGCCGCCCTGGAGGCCAGACTACACCAGCTGGAGGAGCAGCTGGAGCTGGAGAACAGGTAAGGACAGGAGAGGGGGAGGCGAGGAGAGGAGGAGGCAGGAACAGCTCGGGCTGGAGAACAGGTGGGGGCAGGAGAGGATGATGGGAAATGTAGTTCTTACTCACATGGTCATGATGAACTACATAAATAACTTGATCTGAATGCAAAGGGCAAGGTAGGTAAATATACACTCTCCCGCCAGTTTATTAGGTACACCACCCCATTCACCAAAAATGTATCCTTCCTACAGACGGTCGCGTGGCCGTGGCTTGCTATATAAAAGAGGCAGACAGGCATCGAGGCATTCAGTTACTGTTCGGTTGAACTTTAGAATGGGTAAAACGAGTGACCTAAGCGAGGTCGAGAGGTCGAAGGAGAATGGCAAGAATGGTGCAACCCAACAGGCGGGACACAAACAGACAAATAGCGGCGCAGTACAACAGTGGTGTGCAGAACGGCATCTCAGAAAGCACATCTCATCCATCTTTGTCATGGATTGGCTATTGCAGCAGACGACCACACCGGGTTCCACTCCTATCAGCTACAAACAGGAAGAAGCAGCTCCAGTGGACATTTGAGGAGTAGGAAAACATCGCCTGGAAAATTACAGCGAGTTCAGTTTACTTGAGTGGCCTGGTCAGTCCCCAGACCTGTTCAATCCCCAGACCTGGTCAGTCCCCAGACCTGGTCAATCCCCAGACCTGGTCAATCCCCAGACCTGGTCAGTCCCCAGACCTGGTCAGTCCCCAGACCTGGTCAATCCCCAGACCTGGTCAATCCCCAGACCTGGTCAGTCCCCAGACCTGGTCAATCCCCAGACCTGGTCAATCCCCAGACCTGGTCAGTCCCCAGACCTGGTCAATCCCCAGACCTGGTCAATCCCCAGACCTGGTCAGTCCCCAGACCTGGTCAATCCCCAGACCTGGTCAGTCCCCAGACCTGGTCAATCACCAGACCTGGTCAGTCCCCAGACCTGGTCAGTCCCCAGACCTGGTCAATCCCCAGACCTGGTCAATCCCCAGACCTGGTCAGTCCCCAGACCTGGTCAGTCCCCAGACCTGGTCAATCCCCAGACCTGGTCAGTCCCCAGACCTGGTCAATCCCCAGACCTGGTCAGTCCCCAGACCTGGTCAGTCCCCAGACCTGGTCAATCCCCAGACCTGGTCAGTCCCCAGACCTGGTCAGTCCCCAGACCTGGTCAATCCCCAGACCTGGTCAGTCCCCAGACCTGGTCAGTCCCCAGACCTGGTCAGTCCCCAGACCTCAACCCAGTAGAGTATCTTTGTGATGAGATGGAACGGACTGTTCCCAGCATGAATGTACCGCCGTCCAATCTGCAGCAACTGCGTGATGTCATGGACCAACATCCCAAAGAATTCAAGCTGTTCTGGAGGCAAAGGAAGATCCAAACCTGTACTAGATGGGTGTACCTAATAAACTGATCGGTGTACCTAATAAACTGATGACTGTACCTAATCAACTGTACAGTTAGACGCATTGGTACCTTTCTGGCAATTCAGATTGTTGGTAGAGGACATCAATGGGACTCCCTGCCTAAAGAAAGGTTAAATAAAAATATCAGCTGTAAGGTTCTGGTTTGGTGTGGGTCCAGAGAGAGTCAGCTGTAAGGTTCTGGTTTGTTGTTGTGTGTGTGTGTGTGTGTGTGTGTGTGTGTGTGTGTGTGTGTGTGTGTGTGTGTGTGTGTGTGTGTGTGTGTGTGTGTGTGTGTGTGTGTGTGTGTGTGTCCAGAGAGAGACAGCTGTAAGGTTCTGGTTTGTTGTGGGTCCAGAGATAGACAGCTGTAAGGTTCTGGCTTGGTGTGGGTCCAGAGAGAGACAGCTGTAAGGTTCTGGCTTGGTGTGTGTCCAGAGAGAGACAGCTGTAAGGTTCTGGTTTGTTGTTGTGTGGGTCCAGAAAGAGACAGCTGTAAGGTTCTGGTTTGTTGTTGTGTGGGTCCAGAAAGAGACAGCTGTACGGTTCTGGTTTGTTGTTGTGTGGGTCCAGAAAGAGACAGCTGTAAGGTTCTGGTTTGTTGTTGTGTGTGTCCAGAGAGAGACAGCTGTAAGGTTCTGGTTTGTTATTGTGGGTCCAGAGAGAGACAGCTGTACGGTTCTGGTTTGTTGTTGTGTGTGTCCAGAGAGAGACAGCTGTAAGGTTCTGGTTTGTTGTTGTGTGGGTCCAGAGAGAGACAGCTGTAAGGTTCTGGTTTGTTGTGGTGTGTGTCCAGAGAGAGACAGCTGTAAGGTTCTGGTTTGTTGTTGTGTGTGTCCAGAGAGAGACAGCTGTAAGGTTCTGGTTTGTTGTGGTGTGGGTCCAGAGAGAGACAGCTGTAAGGTTCTGGTTTGTTGTGGTGTGTGTCCAGAGAGAGACAGCTGTAAGGTTCTGGTTTGTTGTTGTGTGTGTCCAGAGAGAGACAGCTGTAAGGTTCTGGTTTGTTGTGGTGTGTGTCCAGAGAGAGACAGCTGTAAGGTTCTGGTTTGTTGTGGTGTGTGTCCAGAGAGAGACAGCTGTAAGGTTCTGGTTTGTTGTGGTGTGTGTCCAGAGAGAGACAGCTGTAAGGTTCTGGTTTGTTGTTGTGGTGTGGGTCCAGAGAGAGACAGCTGTAAGGTTCTGGTTTGTTGTTGTGTGTGTCCAGAGAGAGACAGCTGTAAGGTTCTGGTTTGTTGTTGTGTGTGTCCAGAGAGAGACAGCTGTAAGGTTCTGGTTTGTTGTGGTGTGTGTCCAGAGAGAGACAGCTGTAAGGTTCTGGTTTGTTGTTGTGTGTGTCCAGAGAGAGACAGCTGTAAGGTTCTGGTTTGTTGTTGTGTGTGTCCAGAGAGAGACAGCTGTAAGGTTCTGGTTTGTTGTGGTGTGTGTCCAGAGAGAGACAGCTGTAAGGTTCTGGTTTGTTGTGGTGTGTGTCCAGAGAAAGACAGCTGTAAGGTTCTGGTTTGTTGTGGTGTGTGTCCAGAGAGAGACAGCTGTAAGGTTCTGGTTTGTTGTGGTGTGTGTCCAGAGAGAGACAGCTGTAAGGTTCTGGTTTGTTGTTGTGTGTGTCCAGAGAGAGACAGCTGTAAGGTTCTGGTTTGTTGTTGTGTGGGTCCAGAGAGAGACAGCTGTAAGGTTCTGGTTTTTTGTTGTGTGTGTCCAGAGAGAGACAGCTGTAAGGTTCTGGTTTGTTGTTGTGTGTGTCCAGAGAGAGACAGCTGTAAGGTTCTGGTTTGTTGTTGTGTGGGTCCAGAGAGAGACAGCTGTAAGGTTCTGGTTTGTTGTTGTGTGGGTCCAGAGAGAGACAGCTGTAAGGTTCTGGTTTGTTGTTGTGTATGTCCAGAGAGAGACAGCTGTAAGGTTCTGGTTTGTTGTTGTGTGGGTCCAGAGAGAGACAGCTGTAAGGTTCTGGTTTGTTGTTGTGTGTGTCCAGAGAGAGACAGCTGTAAGGTTCTGGTTTGTTGTTGTGTGTGTCCAGAGAGAGACAGCTGTACGGTTCTGGTTTGTTGTTGTGTGTGTCCAGAGAGAGACAGCTGTAAGGTTCTGGTTTGTTGTTGTGTGTGTCCAGAGAGAGACAGCTGTAAGGTTCTGGTTTGTTGTTGTGTGTGTCCAGAGAGAGAGACAGCTGTAAGGTTCTGGTTTGTTGTTGTGTGGGTCCAGAGAGAGACAGCTGTAAGGTTCTGGTTTGTTGTGGTGTGTGTCCAGAGAGAGACAGCTGTAAGGTTCTGGTTTGTTGTTGTGTGGGTCCAGAGAGAGACAGCTGTAAGGTTCTGGTTTGTTGTTGTGTGGGTCCAGAGAGAGACAGCTGTAAGGTTCTGGTTTGTTGTTGTGTGTGTCCAGAGAGAGACAGCTGTAAGGTTCTGGTTTGTTGTTGTGTGTGTCCAGAGAGAGACAGCTGTAAGGTTCTGGTTTGGTAAGGGTCCAGAGAGAGACAGCTGTAAGGTTCTGGTTTGTTGTGGTGTGTGTCCAGAGAGAGACAGCTGTAAGGTTCTGGTTTGTTGTTGTGTGGGTCCAGAGAGAGACAGCTGTAAGGTTCTGGTTTGTTGTTGTGTGTGTCCAGAGAGAGACAGCTGTAAGGTTCTGGTTTGTTGTGGTGTGTGTCCAGAGAGAGACAGCTGTAAGGTTCTGGTTTGTTGTGGTGTGGGTCCAGAGAGAGACAGCTGTAAGGTTCTGGTTTGTTGTTGTGTGGGTCCAGAGAGAGACAGCTGTAAGGTTCTGGTTTGTTGTTGTGTATGTCCAGAGAGAGACAGCTGTAAGGTTCTGGTTTGTTGTTGTGTGGGTCCAGAGAGAGACAGCTGTAAGGTTCTGGTTTGTTGTTGTGT